>NC_139698.1:30890779-30925779 GCF_964188405.1 Protomyctophum parallelum | reverse complement strand
CGGACCCACGGTTGTCCAGAACCGCCACAAAAAGCCTCTGCCTGGCTCTGGACCTGATCTCCATATGTTCTGACATCATTCTGACATCTGCATAGACTCCATATTTGGGCATGCCTGACAAAAAACTCCATATATGGGCATAAAAGGGACACAGACAGATGGGTGGAACGGGTACTCTGACAGGGGTACAAGGGGTATTGCATAGCCGGGTGGGGCATGGATCTCAACTTCCATCGTTACCAACTCGGTGCTCTACAGCCGGGCACCGGTCTAGTCTAGTGTAATTCATTTGAGGGTCCTTGAAATTAAAAATGTTGAGAGCCACTGTAGCGCAGTGGTTTGTCTCTGGGTGGGACATCGAGATGTGAGAAGTAGATGCTAGGCACACAAGCATACCTTGATAGCCTTTCAAATTACACGTATGGGATGAAAAAAAATCCTTTTGATTTCAGAGAGGGCATATCAATAGCCACACAAGCTAGGTCACATGTTTCCAGCGTGAGAGAGATGTCATTGTTGCCATACAGCCGACTGCCTTGGGGTAATACATTCACCTCTGTGGGTTTCAGAAATCTAACAGAATAAAAGGAGATGTAATAGTCTGCGGAGGTCACATACTTCATAAGAATGACTGAGAGTGCCTCCTGGGTGAGGTAAGGACCCATGAAGCAATAAGCCATTATTTCTACCCTCAAATGCTTTATATGGCCTCTTGATCCTGTGTTGGAACACTTTGCAAGGCCTGACATGCATCAAGACTGGCCAGCTTGCTTTCCTCACTCTTTCTTTCCCTCAACACAGGTCATTCCTCACACTCCTTGTTTAACTTTTCTCCATCTACAGGTGAGGCATTAGGGGCTTGTTCCTGTCTCAAAGTGTCTAGTCTTTGAATACTTGTGCCACTCCCTTCACTCCCACTGAAATAACAGAGATAAATGCTGTACCACATCAAGGACGTTGCCAACGGCCTCAGTGTTTAACAAGGCAACAACTCAGTGGCAAAAAGGTTGGATAAAAAAAGCAATGCTTGCGATGAGATGATTCCCTAGTGGTGGTGGAGAAATGCTGGGGAATTGATTGATGGCTACTTCAGTTTTATACAAATGCCTGACGAAACAAAGTAAAAGCGGAGCATAAAAGCCTAAAAAAAAAGGCAGCTCGCTGAAACAAAAACTGCCCAGTTGGGTTTGACCCGTTCTTTAATGAGCGATTGTGAGAAGCGGCTAACAGCCAGTACCCCGTTTGAGAGATGAGACTTAAGAGCGGAGGAGGGCAACCAGTGAAGCATTGAAAGGGCCCCCCAGGAGAATAGGCACAGATGAGATCCTTAAAGGCAATATGCCAGAACTCCTTCCTACGCCTTTAATTGCAAGAGAGAGTTGGCATGTTCTCTAACCCCTCCACAGCCTATTACAGGTGAAGACCACCACCTGGCTCACTAAAAAATAATAGATAACTGGATCTGGAACGGAGGATCGGATTCCACAGAGGGCACTTAGTTAAGGCCTTAACACTCCCGCCAGGAGCAATGTTCTCAAACTACAACCGGTTTTGGAACATTTGTAATGAATGCCTTGTGTAATGAGTGTTGATATTGTGAAAAACATACACATAACCAAGGAAATCGTGCCATTGAGGGTCATCTAAGGGAGAGTGGAGGCACGCCTGGATGCCTTTCAGGGAAATTCATGGGGAGTTTGGAGGAAAATATATATGACTTTGTCACTTTGGAAAAAGCGACTTGAGGTGTTGCTCCATCAAATCACTCTTCCCCAAGGATAACTGGCTTTACCCCGAGAGATGCCATATTTCACGGCCATAATACGACTTCAAAACCACGAAGCTTAAAAAAGTTGAAAACTGTTCTGAGAATGATTTAATAAAGTTATGCATTGAAGAAATCTGGAAGAACAGGGGGGGGGGCCTTTGAGTCTGAAATCCTTGTGGACTTTGCCTTATGTTACTTAACAGGATAAATGTGAGATTGGTTACAATTTTTAATAAGAATTTCTTAATTAATCCAAATGCAAAATGAAATAGCATGCCCATAGAGGACTCGTTGTTCCACCAGAGCACTAGGTCAACACATGGCTCTGCAGCTGAAGGGAGCCGCGCTGGATCTTTTAAACCAGAGAGGCCAGTGCACTGATATGAAGCTGCTGGCTTGAGAGGAACATAAAAAATAATGGATCGTAACGTCATTCAATTGAAGGCTGGATTGAACTCGAAATCCACCAATTAAAGCGTTTTGTCATAAAATATGCAGATTAAATGGTTAAAATGGATGCACTTCAAAGGCTTTTGTTGGGGGGGGGGGGGCAGTTAGATCCCAGAGGAGTCAACTCAATGGGTTGGAATGCCATGGGAATTTGCTTCTTCTTTCCATTAAAATAGGCTTTAGACGAAGAACTTTCTAGTAATCGTGTGTCCAAAGCTACTAAGGCAAACTACTGTGCAGGACTTAAAGGACCACTTCACCACTTTTCAACCTATCTTCATATAATTGGTCCTCACTAATAATCATGATAAATGGGAGAAAAGAATTCTACTCGGTCTGTGTCTCGTAGGAGGGCTGTGGGCAGTTCAGAAACCCGTCCACCAGTGACATAATCAATGGGGAATCCAAGCTAATAGAAACTGCAGGCTTTCTAGTCCTGAAAAGTTGCAGTGCGAAAATGGAAGCCATCGTTCTCACAATAAAAAAATTAATATAAACATTTTTGTAAAAAAATCTGCCTAACTGGTGAACTGCCCACAGCCCTCCTATGAGACACAGACTGAGTAGGAAAAAATATTAGTGAGGACCTATGAAGATAGGTTGAAAAGTGGTGAAGTGGTCCTTTAATAGCAAGTCCACTCCACCAGCAGCAATTTGAGGGCAATCTTTTGGAAAACGACAAAAATATAAGACATGTGTTTGAAACCATGGTGTGAAGTGAAAATAAAGGCAGAACAGGAAAGGAAGATGAAAACACAGACATACCATGCCACTGCTGTCAGTATTCATCTCAATTTTCCCCTCGAAGGGACCCCACGTTGTGCCCACAGGGAGCTGCAGCCGACAGTGGATCCGTCGTTCGCCATCTTTGAGGAATGCGTCCAGCTCTCCTAAAAAAAATACAATATTGACCAAAATTGTCATCCGTAATGTTCTATACAAGCATACAAGCTAAAAAAAAACAATCACAGTGATGAACATTCATTGCCATGTGCCCTGAAACCCAAATGTGTTATCACATAATTGCCTAAAGGCCCCGCACTATTTAGAGACCAGTTTCAAAACGGATAAGCAAATCGAGTGAACATCCATCTGATGGTGTTCCTCAGAAACACAACCCGCTAACCTTACTTGAAAGGTGTCTTGTGTTGAGATAATCTCTGTGAGACACTGCAGGCTCACTGGCAGGCAGTGGCAGTATAGTGGCAGACCTATTTCTGTTGTTCCAGGATGGCTGGCTGGGCCCTTGTTAGTGCTGTGTGCTGCAGAGCTGCAGTTAATTAGCAGTGAAAGTGGATAGCACTGTTAGCACTACCAGCGCTCACCTCCCTGACACCCCCGGCTATCTTATCTCTTAGATTCAGTGTACTTTTTTGGGACAGTGATTAATCAAATAGTTATGATAAACCCCTTGGCCGGGTATGACATGCTGCAGAGTATGTTTGCATTTGTGCGTGCGTGCGTGCGTGTGCACGGGAAGACAAAGTTATGCAGCACCCAGCTCTCAAAAATGCACTTCCGCCTCCTCACTTTGACAACACTGAGAGGCCTGGTGAAGGAACATTGAAACGGCCAGACTGCTGCTCTTCATGTGATACTGTATCTGGCATATCAACTCATCAATTAAGGCCCTGACACTCCAAGCCCATTGGAAGAACTAATAGCGACTCATCAGATCGAACTGATCAATTTAATCAATTATAAATAATTTAATAATAATAACAACAATCCATCACTATTATGGGCATGTCCTTATAGCCAATATATCTATTATCTATAAATGCACCATCTCTGTCTGTCTGTCTGTCTGTCTGTCTGTCTGTCTGTCTGTCTGTCTGTCTGTCTGTCTGTCCTCACACCACTCCATATTTGGGCATTCCTGACACAGAACTCCATAAACTGGCCTGTTCTGACATCACAACACTCCATATTTGGGCATGACTGACACAGAACCACAGGAATAATGGGACACAGAGAGACACATACAGAAATCTCCATATATGGGCATAAAAAGGACAGGTGGGTGGAACGGGTACTGCATTTCCGGTTGTCCAGAACCAGCACAAAAGCCTCATTTGGCATGCCTGACAAAGAACTCCATATATGGGCATAAAACACACACATACATAATAACTGGGTGGGGCATATGCATGCATTTCTGGTTGTCCAGAACCAGCACAAAATCCTCTGCCTGGGCTCTGGACCTGATCAACCCCTATATATCCATATATGGATCTGGCAAATTCTTCACAAATAGTGAAAATAGCCAATCTACAAGCTGGAGATCTGCAATTTTCATTATTGTTGCACAACACTATTGTGTGAAGACGTATACAATTACGCTTAAATGTAATATAAAATGTGAGGGGAAAATATTCAATTAATCAAGAATGAATCAATAGAATGTCAAAAAAATAGTTAGTAGTTACTTGGAACCCTAGCCGGAACATACACAACCACAAAGAATACAGCTGATGTCAATCTATTAAATACAATTTAGAAATTAGAAACTGTGCTATATGTGTATTTACGTCCATTAATATGCATTGTCCTGTCCAAATAAACAAATAAAGTAAAAAGCTGTAAGGTGTATGTTCTACGCCAGTGTGAGACGAAATGACTCTCCATACCAGCAGATGGCGGTAGGCCGTATTCAGAATCCAAAAAGAAAGCTTCCATAATGGGAAGACAACTGGGAGCATTTTCACACCACTCTGAATTCTGTTTATGTGGTCTTATTGCTTTACTATATTTTATTTTACATACTTTATTTGCATGAGAATCCGAATTGAGAATGTCTTATGCAAATGTGCACCTGCCTGGCACTGGCCGTGTCTGCTCTATAGGCCGTTTTCTCATGACATGGCAGAGGAGAAAGATCGGTGACGTCTAATATTCCATCTGTGTGCCCCTGTTTTAATCTGTCATCGGCTTGCTGCTCACTAATGACACGTAGCCAGTGAGTTAGTTCAGGCGGTATACACTCGAGAGGTTAACGCGCATGTGCAGCTCTGTGCAAGAGATGTGCTGTAGGCCTATGGGACGTGTCAAGCAGCTGATCAGCTGGCGGTCTACTTAAGCTCACCTGAGTCATTGTACTTCTTCCTGTTGTATTGCCAGTGTTGCCACTGATGCTGTTCTAAGGGTTCTGTTTCTGATACATGTATATAGTATCTCCCTTCTGCCTGCCAATGAAAAGATTTCTGGCCATCTCGCTCCAAGGTTCACACCGCCAATGACGAGATTCTCGTCATGACATGTTTTCAGTGGTTTACGATAGAGGGCGATTCCACCACACAGGCACACACCAAGGAACAGATCAAGCAGGGAGCGCCCGACACGCACCATAGGCAATGCATTGAGCCTCGGTTTCCCAGAAGCCTTAGGAATCGAGTGTCAGTGGGGTTTTTTTCGGTCACGTGATCCAAACGTGTGACCTGTCACGAATGTCCGACGGAAACCCTGTATGACTTAAAGAAAATAATGGCGGAAATTCATCGATAGTTGTAGTCCTTCAGTCAACATGTTTAGTCAACTGATCGCCATCGCAAATGGCTGACTACCGCCAAATGGGACGGAACACACCACAGAAACTACAGCCGATAGTCAGCCACAGCTACTCCAGCTTTTAGGACTTGGCTTGGTATGTCAGGGCCTTTAGACCAACTTTGAACAGGACAAAGTAATTATAACAACTTTAAATCAGACTTGTATCTCTTTCACACAAGTGTGTAGCATGTTGAGCTGGTATGGAAAGGTACATGGCCATGTGCACCTTCTCATGCACAAACATCAACATCAACAAAAAACACACATCGAGAGGACACCTGCTTCAACATTCACAGGTCACAGAAAGGTCATTGATGATACACAAAAAAAGAATACTGAAAATAGCCGATCTACAAGCGTTTCAACATTTTGACTTATAATGTCCTGCCCAACATAGGGAGACCAGGTTGAAATTGATAAAAACAATAATAATGATAATAATACATAAAACACTGAACAGGATGCAGTGTAAACATGTTACATTTCGGTGGAAACGCACAGTTTTGTAAGCACATCCAAATAAGATACTTTGAAATTCATTACCGTATCTCTCTCTCTCTCTTTTCTTGCTTTCTCCCCCTCATCCTTCCTGCTGTAGCACACTGTGCTCCTACTGCCGCAGTGGAAGGTGGGTAAGCTCATTAGACAGAAATAATTAAACATTGGCGCACAGCTGGCCATCATCAGAGGCAGCTCACAGTGAGAGCAGCAGCCACCGCTTGATGCATTCTGTTTGTCCAAAGATAAGACGGCGGCCTTTCACCGCTTGGACGCAACTTCCTGTTTAGCCCTGCTTGAGTTGACACACGACTTACAGTCATCCCCAAGCCAATGACTTTACTTTCTTTTTTAAAGCATGGCTGGAGAAGGGGGGTGGGGGGGGGGGGGGGGGTCTCTAGACGGTACAGTCAATACATGTAGGTGTACGTGAGAGGGGAGAAGGGGATTGTGATTCAATTTGCTGGGCTTTTGGTCCACCGTGTTTTAGGTGCCAGTTGTTTGCGTACTGTACCAAATGTTGCCTCAGGACCGTGGGCTCCCAGATGGCTTGTCACATCTGTTGCAGATACCAGTGGAAGACCTCTACGAAATCACCAGTGGATGAATAACAGGCTCCCTTCATACTCCATCTACTGTAAGAACTCACAGTTTCACCATCCAGTCCAAACACATCCAGCCAACAACCAAGGCTGCATTATATTGCAATGTTCCAGCAATAACATAGCTATAATTTTGTTGCTTACAAGCGCCCCTAATCCCTACTCTGTAGTCTACTTATCAGGTCCAGCCACAAAAGAAAAGTCTAACCAATACAGATACAGCACGGTCACAGAAGAAGACTAAAAGGAAAGACCAAATTGGGACGGTTTGACAAACCATGCCCGTTTTCTTTCCCTCTTCAGTGTACCCGATCAACCAATACTCAAATGACACCGACTTGGCAAAGGAAAGCTGAGTATGTGGCTCAAGCGCTGTGCCCCCTCCCCCAACCTCATCCCTGCTCCCAAACCCCCCACCTACCCACCCACCATCACCCCAAAACCCCCCTCCCTCTGATAAGATCATCATCTGTCGCTAGACTCTAGGGTCTGTTCCTGCGCTCCACAAATACTTGGCAGACCAATGAATGTCCCTTTGTGTGGAGAGATCCTCCTCAGATAGCAACCAAGATGCTCCACATTGGCATCTGTGTTTTTTTTTCTGTCTTTCTTTTTTGTTATGCTGCAGAGGAATAAGGAATCGCATCTCTCTATTGGCTGGCAAGCGACTGCATACTAACGAGCTCCTTGGTGGCTGAGTGCCATCCTTCTATGATTTGAAGAGCAAATGTGTGCAGGCCAGTGGCAGCGAGATGGCCTCAATAGGTTGATCAAGCTCCCCTAGCTAATTAATTATCATTATTAGATATAATGAAGGCCATCTGACCTAACATTTTAAATGTGGAAATATAATGGCCCCAGCTTTCATTTTAAAAGTCTACAGAAAATAACCAGACTTGTTCTTTTGGAACTGAGAAAGTTTGAAAAGGTTACTCTCTTATCAAATATCACAAAAACCAAACAGATTTGACCCTAATTGCTTTCTTACATGGCCCCTCTGTGCTGCTCCAGTAGATTCCTGGAAGTCAATGATAGATACATATTTCACTCTGAACGTTTCTCTTAATGCACATATAGTGTGAAAGTGTAATTTCTGTCCCAGAGTACGGTAGTCTGCTAATGGTCTGACATGACAAATGACTCTTCCTTACTGCAGATTTACATTAGTTAAAGGAAAGGATTTGCATAAGTTATCTCTAACATAAACTTCACTTCAATAACTAACGTTGGCTCAAAGATCACCCTAGCAAAAAAACAAATAGAAAACCTATACAGTGCTCCAGAAATATATCTGGATTTTTATTATCTGGCTCCCTATTTTGGGACTTTCATTAGCGTTATCTAGGTGACAATTCTCAAAAACAGCAGCTCTATACGTAAACGTCACGCTGCGATGCGCAGTGAGCTTGTAGATCGGCTTTGCCGCGCGAAAATAATGAAAGATGGCGTCAAAGCAACTCAATCCACTGATATTAAATACAGGTTTCAAATAAAAGCAAATAAATGATTGGTGTTCAAAGTTCAATAACCTGTGCGTGGCAATTCAGCGATGCCCTCCTGAATCCCAGTCATCCCCACTGATAGGCCTGCGTTATAAAGCTGCCAAATGGACTATAAATTAATATACCACGAGAAGCATATGGGGTGAAATGGAATGCTCTGTATCGGTTCAACAAAAGGTGCTACATCTTTAAAGCAGATATGTGATATGAAATTTTTACAGCTGAAGGAGAAATGTCACAGAGCATTGATAAGAGAGCGATGAACTTTCCTCCCCCCCCCCCCCATACCCCCACCAAGCCACTATTATCAGGTCCCGGTGAACAAAATGCATCATTTATAACCCAGAGCCCACACTATTATCTCCGGGCGAGACACTTGTTTTAACAGTGAAGGACCTCCAGCCCCCCCCCCCCCCCCCCCCCCCACAGTACCCTCACCCACACCCTCCCCTCCCCAGAAAAGAAGGCCCTCCGTTTGGTTCTGTCCATCCCTTTGAACAGCAGGAGAAGTTGACCCTTTTCTGGCGGTGGTGATTTTTTTTCTTTACTTTAGTAAAAGTATCAGTACTATAATGTTTTAAAAAGTACTCTGTAACAAGTAAACGGCCTGTATAAATTTGTTTACTTGAGTAAAAGTCCAAAAGGATTGGCATCAAGTATTGACAAATGAACATACTCAAATAAAGTAAAAGTACCTCAAAAATGTACTTGTATTGTATACTTTCCACCACTCGTTTCCAGGCAACCACAGTGAGCTTGACTGAGGGAGGGGGGGGGGTATGTAGCAGGGAGAACAGGCAGTGGAATGGGGGGGGGGGGGGGGGGGGGACGACGACAAGCCAAAGGGATTAGGGCATGTTAACTCTGACGGATTGGGGGGCAGGGGGGGGGTTGTTGGTGGGCCAGCTGGGAGTGTGGGGTGTGGGTGGGTAAACAATTAAAAATCTACCTGGTGTCCCACCAGGAATATGATATATAATAGCGAAAATATCTGATCTATTACAATAGACTATCTATAAGATCAAAACCTGCATTGGAGCTTGTAGATCAGCTACAGTATTCTTGCATGACACTGTTGTATGGTGAAGTATAAAATAAGGCTTAAGTGGTTTGCTGAGATTGTTTAATGTACCCCATTATTGAGTGGTGCAACCACTCCTATAGACAGCTACTGTATACAGTCCCTGGCTGGCTGGGTCTGAGCATGGAAATAGCATATGTTCACCACCAAGTGTCACTGTTGTGCACCCCAGCCTAACACACCACCAAGTCTCACTGTTGTGCAGCCTAACACACACACACACACACACACACACACACACACACACACACACACACACACACACACACACACACACGCCCTCAACAATGCCTGCAGTAACTGAATATAAAGTTACTGCATGCACATTGCAATCATGCCACTAAAGCGTGAAAAGAAAACCATTATTAAAGACTCGGATGCATGCTTTGGACATGGATGTTGGCTGTTGCTGTTGTTAGTTGTTGCATTGAACTGAAATATAGCAGTTGTCAAGGACTCAGTTTGATCAAAGGCCTGCAGAAGTTAGCAGTAAGGATGCTGACAACAATCTGCAAAGCATCCATCTTTAGAGAAGTGCTGCGGTGTCTGTTGATAGCATGTAAAAGGAAGACAGGAAAACTTAAAGAATGATTGTCCTCACACAAAGATATGGCCATATCACAAACAACATCTAGAGGACACGTTATTATTCAAGGAATCTGATCTGTTTTAAATGCTTCCTGAAATTTGAGAACCATCAAAAAGACATTACTCCAAACTGGGCCTGTCAGAATAAATGAGTAATTGTGGATTTATTCATTGGCAGCTATAGACGCCATGTGCCTGAAACAGTTGGCTAAAAAAAAGGTTCTTCTTGCAGAAGTTATTAAAGAAACCAGACATTTTAAACAAACTTAACACATGCTTCTCTATGACCTCTTGCACACCTACTCCGAAATTGTTGCATGGATGCGAGGTTACATTTCGGCGCAACTCCAGACTTTTCTAGAAGTTGGTCTGTGTGTGTCTGTGTGTGTCTGTGTGTCCGGACTCTCCGGAGCTAATCTCGCAAACCGCTGGAGCGATCAGTGCTGAATTTCTTGTGCACACTGACTGCCAGTAGGCCACACAGTAACTCCACTAATTCCGTTCACATATTTGAATAAATATCAGAATATCAGGCTGAAACCTTGCCCACATTTGGAGTCATATAGATATGTCATAGGCTGGCAACATGAAGTCCGAGATCCACATTGGAGCCACTCCATTCCCAGATATTTTGAACCCAGTTTGCGTTTTGTTTAAATGCATTAAAAACATATTAACTGATTAATTGATTCTTATGCTTAAATGCGTTTTTTGTTTGTTTTTTAGGTTAAAGCTATACTGCTTATAATCACTGCTATAGAGTTTTTATAGTAAAAAGAAAATACATTCATATCAGAATAACAACGGAGAATTCTCTCTTGTTATTCTGAGCATAGTCTAATTTATCAGCTTCAATTTACAGTAGTAATGTTCCAGTTCGTTTTCTCATTCCTTGAGTTACTTACAATTGAGTTACTTACAATTTCATTTGTAACTAATCGTATACCTACCTGAAAATGTGTTTTCTGTTTACTAGCAACAATAATCAGAATATACTGTATATAATATACAAAGGTGTCATATGCAGACAATAGACACCGTAGCATGAATCAGACTTTAATATTACCTCTCCTGTGTTTCATTTTCACTAATGTTGCCACTTGCCACTACAGTATGATACCTCAATTTCTCTCTGGGATCAATAAAGGTACCTTATCTTATCTTATCTATCTGAAGAACAATTTGTACACTGTAACACATTAAATACATTTCCCGCAGAGCTGTGATTATGAAAATAATAAAGTATACAGATAGAGCTACCAAAACAATTTCTGCACAGACAATGCCTACAGTAAAGTGAGTAAACACAGTGACATCGGATTCTTTAAATTTGGCAGTTAATTCAGGCGTACTATTTTTAAAGTACCTCTGATTCTCCTCCCAAGTCAATTACCAGACCTCCAACTTCCCCTGGGTAACAGAGAATTCTGTTTGGGTTTTTTTTCTTTTTTCCTGTGTGACCTAGTTGTCTTTTGTGAGTAGGTTTTAGCAGGAGCAGTTTGACAGTCAACAGATAAGATGGATTAAGCTTTTTTTTTTTTTTCATCCAGTTTTGATGTGAACAGCGTAAAAGCGGGTTAAATCATCGAGTTTCAGGAGTATTTTTAAATGCCTGGAGATAGTGTGATAAAGGAGCTAAACCTAAAGGCTTGGGCTGGGAAGGTCAAGGTCGAGGTTTTAGCGACCAGCTACCCGCCGATGAGGCCAACCTTCGTCTCTCTCAAAGCGGGCTCACTGCAGCAGCCAAGTCCACCTCTCATCACTCGGAGAAAAGATACATGGGGAAGTGAAACAAAATCCCACAACCACACTATGGGCAACATCAAAGAGCAACGCACCCCTACCTTTTGTGTTATGTGTGACTGTGTGTGTGTGTGTGGGGCTCCTAGTCCTGACTGTGTGCATGAATGAGCTAGGCATCTATAAAACAAACATGCACGTGTGTGGTGTGACTGTGTGTGCATGTCCATATACAATACATACCGCTACATGTAAAAGATGTAAGCATTCCTCCATGAAAACAACTGACTGTAGTGTAATCGTGTTCTGATTATTTCTATAAAAAACCCCACCAATTAAATTGTTGACGTAAGAGGCAACACAGGACTGTGACACACATGCTAATCAACCCGGTTTATGATGATAGAGTATTAAATTATATTTTGAGGATATCATTTGCTTGGAATCCCCCATCCTGATCGCAGGCATGCTTAACATGGGCACAGGAACTGACAGCTGTATCGCCACGTGGTACAGCTCAGCCAATCCTGAATTCATTTGAATTTTAAGTCGCTTTGCTTCTGAAGGCACTTGAGCATTATGAAAAGGTGAAGAGGCAAGGCGACCAAAATCAAAATCAAAATGAAAGACTGGTCAAATATTGATGTCACAAGTTTCTCTATCAGCATGTCACATCGGTCCAACATGAGACGTGAAGTTGGGTTGGAGACATCTTTAAGGAGGACATAGTTAGACACATTTTGAGGACGTCGATTCCAGCACTGCTGCTCATGTCGGTGACAGGGAAGAGTAATCCTATACACAGGCTGCTATTGTGAAATGAGAAACTAGCCTCCTTCACTGGCAGAGACCAGATGCACCTCTCTCTCTCTCTCTCTCTCTCTGTCCTAATCTGTAAACGACTTAAAGGAGCCTTATCTCCAGGCTCTTCTGCTTCATTTCATGCTTGATTTACTTTAATTTGTCTGATAGGGCACAAGGATTTGGAAATGGCCCATCTTTCGGTGGAAAATGTTCTGATTTTTCTCTGGCATTGTTATGTGGAGGTTTTTGACTTTTCTCTCTCGCTCTCTTTTTCTTTTTCTCTCTCTCTCCACCGCCATCTCTCTCTCTCTCTCTCTCACTCCCACTTACTCTCTCCCTCTATCCATCTCTCTTTTTCCTTTCCTTGAGAGGGGAATCTTGCTCCAGTGCAACAGTCTGTTTGAGTGCATTTAGATTCGAGCTAACGCAGCAGAAACAAGTTTTCCATGTGGTGTGATTTTGTGATGGGCAACGGCGACACTGGAGTCGTGTTTGCCTTTCAGATTCACATTGGGTGCGGTGCAGCCGAGTGCTTCAAACCACAAAGATCTTATGTTTAAGTTAAGAGGCGACTGGCCCTCCAGTTTAGCAAGTGGGTGAGCGGCTGGCGCTGATAAAGTTGCTCCACAATGAAGGGACAGGGCGACAAGCGTCATGTCTGCAGATGCCTTGACTTCTTTTCTGCTAGCGGAACTCAAGTCCTTCCATGGCTGTCTGGCTGTTCCCATCACCAAGACGTCTCCCCACTTATATTTTGTGACTGAATGGCAGCAGAGGCAGTCAGCTATGATTCCAGTCAGGGCCATATCTTGCCAGATCCTGAATAATCTCAATTCCCTCCCACCAATGAGCCAAGCATAGAAGCAACACAAAAACCCACAGAGAAAGAATACAAGAAGGCTGGGATGAGCTGCCTGAGTGGACTGCATGCACAGTGTGTAAGATGGGTGACATAATGACACTGGTCCTCCCTACAGAACCACAGTGGACAACGATAGGCACAGGGACATATTTTCATTATAAAAAAAGAAAATATAAACAAGGCTTGGATATGTAAAATGAGGATAAGTAAAATGGGAATTTATAATGTATATACTGTATATAGTGTATACTGTACATACAGTACTGTATATCATTAATAGATAAATGTGATTGCAACAGTTACAGCTCAGTTAGACCACGCTGCAATATGCAACGTCACTAACCCGACGTCTACAAAATGAGCATTATTGAACAACTAACCAGTCACAGGCAAGCGTGGAAGAAATGCAAGAGAAAGTGCATATGCACGCACATATGCACGCACACATGCACGCACACATGCAGGTACACATGCAGGCACGCACGCATGCACACTCACAGACACACACACACACACACACACACACGCACGCACGTACGTGCGCGCACGCACACAAACACACACACAGACACACACACACACACACACACACACACACACACACACACACACACACACACACGTGCACGTGCTCGTGCACACAGGCAGGGAGACCATTGAAATTCATCTCACAGCCTGAATTTACTTAACTGCGGGTCTGTGCGCAGTGATAAACGGAGTGATGATCCGGCAACACGTCTTTATCCATGCTTTGCTTTAATTAACGGCGGCTTGTTTGTTGAAAAGATGATTAATATGCCAATGAAAATTGCATAATTGAATACCACAACACTCACACAATCAGGGAGGAACATGCCGTTTTCTTTTTATTAACTTTTTTTATTATCGTTATTATTATATTATTTGGTATTTTAATTCCGTTGACAAGCGGTTCCCACCTCCCCCAACCTCACACCTCCCCCCACCTCACACCTCGGGACACAAAAAGGAAGGTAGAATCAGTGTGACCGGGGGGCCGCGCTGGGGGCCACGCTGGGGGCCGCGCTGGGGGCCACGCTGGGGGCCACGCTGGGGGCCGCGCTGGGGGCCACGCTGGGCACGGCTGTTCATCACCACTGAGGGGCCCGTCAGAGACAGGGGCACTGCTCTGATATCAATACCTTTCACTGTGAAGGGTGTGTGTGTGTGTGTGTGTGTGTGTGTGTGCATGATTGAGAGAGAGAGAGAGAGAGAGAGAGAGATAGAGAGAGGGAGGGGATGCAGTCATGGGATGGGATGGAGTTACTGTAGGTACACCACACAGTAAAATACGAGGGTACAAATGTAACTAAAGGGGCTGTGGATTTTACAGTGTAGGTGGGATTCTGTACACATTCCTGTAGCCGAATGGGAATGCCATTATGGGGACACAAAACGGAATTAAAGTAAAACACGACTCTACACATGAATATGAAATGAAGCGCTATCTCAGACTCGGGCACCCAGATTTAGCGAAAATCCCCACAGAACCATGCATGAAGGACAGAATTTGAAGCAAGTCACTCAAATACACTTTGTGTTTTTGCACACACAAAAGAAGTAATGGAGAGAATGATCCAAGGCACAAGTAAGTTTCACTTGACTAATTCAGAGTTTACCCAGCATTACATCCCCTAACACAACTTGTGCCGAATGTCTCCATGTAAATGCTGAATACACACATCAAATATTCAACCAATTACAATGATACCTCTTGGAAATAAAATAAAATGGTACAGCCACAGTAGCGCCTGGGAGGGTAAGCATCACAGAACAAACACATTCACAGAGCTAAAGAAAGATGCGTTAGGAGTCCCAGAGGCAGAAACACTACCACCAGCCGTGTTTTAAAACCAGCCTTTTTAGCAACTGCTCTCGTTTACACTGAAATCCTTAGACTCCTGCAACTGAAACAGCGGTCACAATAGAAGGTGCCATTGTGAGTTCTGCTAAGTGGACACATAGCCTATTGAAATGCGGACAGAAATGGTCGAAAGCGAATTATCTTATTAAGGGAATTCTTTAGTGTGCCATAACCCACACATTCACACACAAACACTGAAACTAGAAATGAATACAGTGACATCTTCCTCAAATGATAAGAGCAGTGATTGCATTTAGCCCTATTTTAAATTATATAACTAACAGCCATGAAGTTCCACTATAAAGCCTCTTAGTATAGCGGATCAGTGACTACATTTGCATCAAGGCAATTCAGCATAGGAGTACAGTGATTTGTCTAATCTCGTGTTGCATATTTTCATCGTTATAATCATACATTCAACGTATGCCCACACGCGTGCACGTGTGTACTGTATGCGTGTGCGCGCGACGTGCACGTGTTGGAATGGAGGCAGGTGAACGTGATGTGTGTACACAAAACCATTATGAATCCTTTCACTAAGAGTGTGAAAATAAACTTATCAGAAAAGGCGATGGACAATGTTTACAGATACAGACATTTATTGCAATTTAGTTTAACATCACTTAGGGACCCAGAACTCGCAGAGTAGCTGATGATGGACTTTCATCAACAGTATCAGCTATCTCATAGTGTCATTCATGTTTCACGAGACTTGTCAGGAGACTCTGAATAAACCCCTGGAGGAGGGAGATAAAACCATCCTTTTGAGAGAGAATTGCCATGATGCACGTCCAAATTTCATGATTACAAGAAAAGAAGTGGGGGGAGGGGGTGTGTGCAAATGAAAGCCTGTGCAGAAAGTTTTCAGTTTGCTGATATAACAGTCAACAGTGTCTGTAAGTCTACTTAAAACGCTTAGGTATCAGCCGAGGCAGCTGCGACATCCCCGTCTTATGATTCTGTCAAGACAGTACACTATCAAACCTTTCATTCCACTCCCAAGCTACATTTCCGGTGACAAAAGCCCTGCGAATGCCTCCTGAAGGATTCATCTATATCCTAATTTTACCAATCCAATTTAACTGGAGCAGCTGGAGTGGTCTGAGCACTAGTTTACCAATCTTTGCTTTCCAAGACTCAGTGTGCTGAAGGCTGGAGGGGTTCAATCAATGGTGCTTTGATCTCGGCTGGAACCATAATTATTTAACATTGTTACAAGGATTTCTCTAATCCATCCTACCATTAAATCCCTTTTACACCCTCATCTTCTGCAGCCTAATCTGCATCTGGGCTCCGTTTGTCTCTCTTCCTCATTCCGGCTCGCCCCTCCTTCCTTACAACACCCTGACTTTATAGCAGACATATTGCTTCCAAGTTAGAAACGTTAGCAATGCCCTATGCATGGAGAGCCACCTGACTGAAGGCATGTCATCACAAACTCATTTAAATGCAGAACTGTAACATTTTTTTACCGGTATTTGATTCTAGACTTGCTGTCAGCTCACTTTAATTTCATTTAGTTAAGGAAGTGGATTTTCGCTTAAAAAAATCAATTATTTAGAAGTATTTGGAAAAAGAAGATTCTAATTTGCAAACGCGAACTGAAAAAAAGTGCTATCATAAGTTAATAAATGACAGTATAAATTTGCTCATGAAATTAGATGAATTAAAAGTGAGTTGAACATGATCTGAACCAACAAGTCTGTTATAAATCAGAGACGCCTCTGAGGGTTGGGCTCACTTTAACCCATTTTCATTTAGGACTGAGGCCCATTTCTGCTATATTGTATATTATAGATGGCAACAAGAACCCCAAAAGGGGTTCCCGTCCTGAATGGGTTAAGCCTTCTTTTTATTTCAATTTAACTAAACAAAAACTTTCTTCAGATGAACTGAATATAAAATGTTCAAGTGAACGAGCATATGTTTCTTGAAGTTTATATTGATGATCATTTTGACAAAAAAAGACCCCACCGTCCTCCTGCAAATATTTGCATGTGTTTAGCCACGTTATAAATAGCAGCACGGCCACCGCAAACATTTGTTGAGGCACCTGCCTCACCACTGTAGCCATCTGGGCCTCCAATTCTCCTAGCATAACATATGTTCATAAAACCTGAAATGGTTATTGTTTTTGTGCGTGCGTGCGTGCGTGTGTGGAGTGTGGACTGGAAGAGGAAGGTCCAGCCACTAGCACTTCTAAGCTAGATTGAAGCTTGATTCATAATTCGTCGTGTGGCGGTGTTGCGCGTCGAAAATGGCAGATCTACAAGCTCATGATGCGTCGCCATGTGACACGTCATGAGCTTGTAGATCTGCTATTTTCGGCATGAGAGCATGAGACTCTAAGAAGTACATGAAGAGAATAAGCTACATTTTCCAGAGAGCAATTTTCGCTTTAATGTCTTAAAAGGGGTGGAGGTAGATGAAGAAGGATTGGGGTGGCAGGAGGTGGGCTCCGCTTGTGTCCAACTGTCAGGTACCATCTCGGACGGCCACTCCTTCATCTGACCCCTGCCTGGCTGTGGCCCATGCCCAGCTGGCACTAAGAGGCGAGCAGGCTGGGCCATGCCCGTCAGGGACAGCCAAGCCAGGAGATTTGTGGGCAAGGTGGTCACACCGCTTCTGTTACCTTTGTGTTTAGTGCTCAACTCCTCCTTCTCGCTTGTTTCACTCCCTTTGTTTAAGTGACCTTTTTTGTGCCTTTTCTAGACTTCTCTGTTATCTTAAATCTGGGTTTTTCGCTTATCTGGTGTGGGGAGAACGAGTCAGCGTATCGCTTCAAAAGTAGCAATATGAAGTAGTCAATATGATAACGCAGCGCTTGGGATTAAAGGTTATAGTGCACATTACGGTGTATGTTATCACCTATAAAACCCACTTCATTGGGTCACAGACAGTAGATTCACATACAATAAAACACTAGACTGGATCGGGTATTAATTCCTACAGCAAATGCACATCCTGTAGAAATGACAAGTCTACTTACAGGCAGCACTCTCAGAAACGCAGAGTTCCCACTAGTTTTATAGGGGGGTGTGGCTTCCACCAGCAGACATTTAGATAAGGCTGAGAACAAGTTCATTAGCAGAGTTAGCTAGCTAACACCCTTCATTCTCAATTAGCCTAGAGGAGAGACAGTCTGAGAGAGAGAGAGAGAGAGAGAGAGAGAGAGAGAGAGAGAGAGAGAGAGAGAGAGAGAGAGAGAGAGAGGGAGAATGAGAAAGGCTCAGATCCTTATCACCGCTAGTCCATGAAAATGAATACAATAGCTTGACATGCTATCACCCATATCGGTGGCTGATTGCAAAACATCCGTGACTGGAAATGAACATTAAAAAGAAGATTGCTGTGGCAGATTTGCTTAAGGTCATATTTCTAGAGAGAGAAGAGACGGGGAAGAGACGGGGAAACTGACTGGGTGTTCTGGGAGGATTCACATCAGAAGCCTACATACGTAGTAGTGTTAATTTACAGTAAAGAGTGTACAAACGGGGAAAAAAGAGCTTTGCAGGACTGTAACTCCCAGAGTGTTACAAATGGAGCCAAATGGACTCTTATGGGTCCATTTGGTTCCATTTGCACACTGAAGAAGGTCACATTCTGACCACTGAAGAAGGTCACACGACCGAAAGCTTGCATTAAACTCAGATATCTGCACAGGTGTGCAGGTGTGTTCTGTTTCATAAACGCTCAAGTTAAAAGAGTTAAAATAACACTCAGGAATTCACAGTGTAGTATGCCGAACAACAGAGAAAGAATGAGCTGTCAAATTAACTCTTAATCCGCCAGCATTTATTGATAAATTGTGATAATCCACACCAGCATTTTTCCCTGTTCAGCTCTTATTTTGAAGAGCCAAATTTCCAGACCGGAAGTGATGAATTTATCCTAGGGTGTGTGACGATGCAAGATCTCTTCCTTGTTTAGCGTCTAATGGAGTCTAATGGAACGCAACACAGAGTCTGCTCTGGGCTGTGGAATAAACTTGTTTTGACCAGAAATGCCATCTGGGAGGAATAGGAGATACAGGCGATTAAAAGAAACAGATAGAATGGGTGTTTATGGGCACGATGATAATGATCGCACGATCCTGTGTTATTGACAGCACCAGCTAGCAACCCGACACTAACGTGAGTAGCATTATATACATACAATCAAAAGCACTATAAAAGCCCAACTGCCGTAGAGCTACGGCAATGGCGTTAAGCATAACATTGATTCATTGCCTTTAGTTGACGTAGATGAATTGCAATGGCGGACTTTGTGTTAATAGCGAGTCACGCGGACAGGAAGACAGACAGAGAGCAGGGACCAACCTCAGACGCCACTTGACTTGATGAACTGCTAAAGTGGGGGATGAAATACCAGAAAAGGAAAAAATACAAAAAAACTTCAATTGCAGGATGTATATCGTGAATCCTTTTGTTGTTACTCTGCAAAAAAGGGAACTAGTATGAAGGTACTTCAATGGAATCACCAAAGCAGGTGGGCATGTTCTGAGTTAGCCCACCTCATTAAAAAAATCTTCACTCCCCTTTTATGCAATATAGCCATTACATTAACATCCTATTCAGATGCACACACAGAGTGATTAAAAATTATCTGTTGGTGATTGTAATCGCACCTGCTTAAACTTAAGCCAAGGCAATGACAAAGAACTTTTTGAATGTGGCCACTATCTGAACATTTACAAAGAGATTAAAGGGTAGACAGTCTCAAACTAAATAAATTTGCTTTTAATCGCTTTGAACAGGAAGTCATGTCATTTCAAATGTACCCTATCTGATTGTCTGATTCCACTCTTTATTCAAATTATAACATGCCCATCTGACTTTTCCCACACAATGAGAAAAATTAAAAAGGGAAATGACCTTTCTTGGCAGCCATGATGTGAGAGTGAATGGCATTATTATTATGCTCCGAGATTAATTTCTGCCCATTTTGTGCTGCCCATTGAGAAAACAGAGGAAGAGTACAAATGCCTCACTGTAACTTTGCTAATTTGCTAATTGGTATGCATCATGGAGGTGTTGCGAGGTAGGTAGGTAGAATGTAGTTCACAACTGCTTTGATGTGTGCAACAGTGAGACAGTTAATCAAACTAATCGATTTAATCTAATATAAAAAATATAATAGATAATCAACCATTTAATGAAATAATGGATTAATATTCAATCCGTTTCTGGGCATATTAAAGGCAAGTATAGCTTCAAGGAAATAAAATAAAATAATTTGTAGATCTTCTATTTTAGCAATTTTTGGTGTTTAATCCACACATTTATACTTACTTACTTACTTAATCCTCATTGAATCCCCTTTGTTTTAAAAAATGCTTCTCGATTATTCAATTAATGTAAAACGTAATCAATAGAATAATTGCTAAGAAGATAATTGATAGTGGCTAAGCAGATAGTATGGCTAGGCTGGAAGACTATCTGCCCACATGAGTATCTGAGTTCTGTTCCCCCAGGGGACCATACATATATGAAAATGTGTTCCCTTTGAGTTTTATCGGACAGAGGTGTGTGCTAAATGACATGTTTTAGTATGTATTACAGTAGAGGTTATAAAGCAGCGTTGCTGTCTCCAAACTGGATATCGCGTGATAACGCAGAGGCACTGGTCCGCAGGGCTGACCACCAGATACTGGCTTGTCTGTGGCTTGGCTGTATCATTAAATGGCTCCCATGTCCCCGCGATCAGGTCCTCGGCTGCAGCTGTTGGAACCAACCCCACTGAACGATGAGACAAATCCACTACTTTAATCCCGTAATGCCCGGTTTGTACTTTGCTGCACGACGGTGTCGCTTGCCGAAGAATAACGGATTCTCGAGCCGGCGCCTGGCGATGCGGCACATGAAATCTGTTACTGTCGCCGAGCGACACCATCGCGCAAGAAAGTATAAGTCAGGCTTAAGAGTCTTTGTCTGTCTCTGATTTTGTCTCTCCATTTCTCTCTCTCACTGGTCTCTATCTCTCTCTCACTCCCCCCCCCCCCCCCTCTTCTCTGCTTGTCCAGCAGTGTGTTCTGAGCCGCTAATTCCCATTCTGACGGCCGCGGAGAGGCAGGAAGCATAATTACAGTCAGTCATAGATCCAGTCATAGTACATCCATCCCGCCTTTCAAAGCACTATTTTTAAGCTCAGCATTTTCTTGCCCAAAAGGGCCTTTTTCCGCATGTGATGCCTTCTTTTTGTCACGGCCCCCACACTTCTGAGCTGACCCCCTCAGCCCTGTCTCCTGACTGATCACAGTGATGGTTTATTACTGTCGTCCCTTCGCTCTTATCTTTAGCCAGCAATGCTCATTTCCTTCCCCAGATTTAAATGCAAATGTGAAATTTAATGATAAATGCATTATCTGATAGGTGTGATAACACTGATTCACTGTCAGTATAAAATACACACCCCAGGGGGCTTCTGGCTAGCTAGCACAACTTGCCAAAATCCACTTTTTCTCTCGCTTTTAGAAAATATATAAACGCATGTACCTGCAATAAATTCTCGAGGTCATATTGCGCATTAAATGGAACTGTGTTTTGTGTGTTCAGCAGTGTGGGCGTAGGCGTATTGCTGAACAGTAATTGCTGCGTAACTAGTATGTTATTATCCATCACAGTGATGAAGTGACTTTAAATAAAGAGGGCAAAACAAGATAATGGAAAGTCTAAACACTCGAAGAAACCAAGGACAATATTCCTGGTACTGTAACAGGACATTATCAAAAAAGAAAAGCTCCAATTTCTAGTGATTACTATGAGGTTTCTTTGGGAAGCTAGTCTATTTCCAAGTACAGTACAGCAAGATTAAAAGCAAAGCAACTTAATCTAGCTAGCCCATTCAATCATGGTAACCTAATGTACTGTACACTGAATGGTAAATGTGTACCATTTAGCTGATCACATCACAACCAGCCAAACCATTTTCCCTCTACAGCAGTAGAATGCAGAAGATGTATTCTAACTTTAGAAACATTAGAGGTCGTGCTATTATTACGTTCCCCCATTCCTCTTTTGGAAATCAAAGCTTTTCATCAAGGTGGAATATTTTATAGTGCGATGCACATTTCTAAAATGAATTGCGCACATGATTATATCTATGTCGTAGCTTATACGGTGTTATCGTGCAGTTGTGCAGTTATCTCATCTTGGTAATGGTCAATGCTTTCTAAAGAAGTGAAGTGATGTGATTGGTTGGCTTACTTGGTCCATCCCAGTCTTCTGGCCCGATCGCTGGGTGTCTGGTCTTCTCGTTCTGTCCGTCCATCTCCGAATCCCCTGCTTCTCCATTGCCATCCTCCTCTCCTGTAAGAATGAGAATCCATGTTTAACCAATTAAACCTTATACTTTGTTGCCCGGGGTCCCACAGGGATTTATACTTGATCCCCTTCATTTTTTTGCATCTATCTCCTAAAACAGCCTGTCTACAAGATCACAATGCGTCTTGTGAGCTTGTGGATCTGCTATTTTCGCTGAATGTTCTCTCTGGAAAAGGGACACTAGACTGTAGTTAATTCAACACTGTATGTATATTATGGATGGACTACAATATTATTTCCAAACAACGAGTTTTGCAATAGACTTTGGGACATTGTCCTTGTGGAAGCCAAGACACTCCGGTCATGCCACCCATGTAATACTCATTGTTAAATGTCACAATCAGCGGTAATGTATGCAATTGCCAAGCACCCCAGAGGCATCCATGTTTTGCATGTGTGCGTGCGTATGTCTGAGTTGTGTGTATCTGGGCCATCCATGTCTGCATCTGCGTGCGTGCGTTCAGGTTGGGGTTACGGTTAGGATAAGACATTTAGAGGTTAGGTTTAGGAGTTAGGGTGGAGTAATGCCTGATTTATACTTAGTTACAGTATGCACCGAAAATCTTGTAGATTGTAAATTTTTGGTTTTGGGAGTTGTGTCAACAACTAAAATGGCATCCGTCCAAAAATCTTAATGTCTGGAAATACGAATGTGTGTGTGTGTGTGTGTGTGTGTGTGTGTGTGTGTGTGTGTGTGTGTGTGTGTGTGTGTGTGCGTGCGTGCGTGCGTGCGTGCGTGCGTGCGTGCGTGCGTGCGTGCGTGCGTGCGTGCGTGCGTGTCCACGCTCACGCGCGTGTGCCTGTGTGCAATGCATGCACAAGCTTTTGTACATGTTTGTGATTACTGTATGCATGTTCATCTGTCTGTCTCTTGAGTGTGTGTGACTTGCAGGTCCAGCTGCTGCTCACTTTTCATGTAAAAGGAGTTCCCATGAGTGCATGCAGGAACAGGAGGAAGGCCCATGGAACAGGAAGGAAAGCAATGTGTGGGAGAGAGGTGGCTATTTATTACTGTTTGATCTATTGTGGAAGGAGACAGACTGTGTGTTATAGGATGTTGGGCTGATTTACAGTCTCGGGGCTCATAGAGGCCATACGTTGGGATATTTGGGTATCTCTCCTTGGGAAGCAAGTGCTTAATAAAGTCCTTGTTAAACAGGCTCCACCTTCCAGTGACCAGCCCGTAACACTGATGGGAGCAGCTCGACATAGTGTTCCTTGTTGGGGGGAGGGGGATCCTCTATTTTTGCATGCCCAAGTCCAGTTTATATTCAAAGTTTAGAGGCACATAAATCAGTGCTAAGTAGCAGCCCCTAGTGTGGTGTTCTAAATAAATCCAATGTGGCTGACACAGCGGTTGCACACGCTGCCTCCCAAAACTTGGCCACATCAGAACTAACCTGCTTGGGGCAAGTCTGGTAGTTTGTGGTGGGGACATTTCTCTCACTTTATCCTGGCTCACCATATCTACGCTATCCCTTTGATGTTTTACACCCAGCAGTGTACGGCCATGGGCAGGCCTGGGTTATTACAATGGATTATTACACTTCATTGTATAACGGAAAGCAGGGATGAGATGAGAATGTCTGTGATGTCAATGTTATCGTTACAATGATTAAGATGGTATCGTGATGACACAGTTTGGCTCAGTCGATGCATGTTTGAGATCATTAGATATCATCACATTATGAGAAACAACAAATAAACAGTTGTTTACGGCAACCATATCTGATTTATTTTGTACAATGGCTCCCTAAAGCATTTTAGAGCACTTCCTGTGACGACTGCCACAGGACACATAGCACTCCCTCTGTGGGCGTGTCCATTCTGAGTTGTGTTAATCTCCAGATCAAGCACACCACACACACACACACACACACACACACACACACACACATACACACATGCACGACTGTTTCGGGTTTTTTTTTTACACACATGGCTCACTTCAAAGAAGGTAGCAAGCATTGCCAAAAGGATAGCAGCTTCCTGCCTCACACTGAAAAGAAGTAGAAGAAAAAGGAAGGAAAAAAAATGATACTGAAGGGAAGTCTGCAGAAATGTCCTACTTACAGTACATGAGGTCATTATGACCCAGTTTGCTTATGCAAGTGTCTACTTGGACTGGTGATTTCCCCCCTTCTCCCCTCACCCAGTATATTATCAGTGAGCCCACTCAACTCAATTCCCCCACTATTTATTGTTGGGCTTGGAGAACCTCTTTAGCATACTAGGCTCGTATTATGATGAGGATAACAAAGGCGTATATCAACAGTTCCTTCCAACGGAGCGGAGTTAAAAAAAGCCGGGGAGATAACATTAAAGGCACTACCTTGATCTCAGGCGAACATGTTAAGCCCTGTAACGAAACGTATTGGAAGTGTTTAATTACAGCCCGGGAAATGAAGCTACAAGATGATTCCTTAATTAAGGAGTGATTAAGGATTTTCTGCCTTCTATCTAACACAGTTTGCAATGCATTTTAAACACAATCACCCAGGAAACCTCACAGGGAACAATGTCACAGAGCTTTGATGAAGTTTCCTGCACAAATGTCACTAGGAAAAAGCATGGGGAAGGAATAAGTGCTGTACCAGCACTCACCCACTTGTACTGTACAGTATGATAAAAGGAACTGCCAATACGTAGCAATATAGTGACCCATTTTTTATGGCTCTAGAATGTGAAGGTATTTGACCTTTCTGCTATAGAAATAGATTTACAGAGGTTTTTCAATTCGTCCAGAGAGGTCTACTATATGAGCAATAGTCTCGCAGCCTTGTTTCATCATCTGAATAGGAACACTGCAGTCTTATCAACGGAGACAGATTGTCAATGATCATCCTCGCCATTATCGCCTCGATCATAATTTACATCTGGCTTGCGTTCTCCTCCCAGTGCAATCAAATGGAGACACTTAAGGGTGAGTGCGAGAGGGCTGTAGAACAGAAGGGATGGCGAGGGTTTGGGAGCACAGGGACCTGCTGGGTGCAGGGTTGGCGGGCATGCAAGAGGAGCCAGTGAGCTGTTAAAATCAGCCCCTATCACTGCTCTATCAAAGGACAGCTCCCGAGCCAAATCACAGTCACATGCGGCGCACCGCACATTCAGGTCAATAAGCTTATAGGCGATTTACACAAACAACTCCTCCAGCAAGGTAGTAACAAAGTCATATTGGCTTTTCCTCTCCCTTTTAGCATTGTCTCTACCAAGGAAGCCCTTGAAAATGTCAATCTCTTGCATGAGACTTTAAGGAGCTCAAAACACTCTAATCCTGACCATTGAGCCTAGAGACAGGTCGCGGCTTCTGCAAATATAGAGCCCATGGAAGAAAGGATGGATTTTACAGTCATGTACAGTACTGTATTGTCCATTTAAATAGTGGATGCAGTGAATCATTATGACTGAATTCTTGGCTAGTGCTATGTTTTGGAGATGCGTCTAACCTACTGCCATGTTTCTAAACTCATCAACATATTGTCACCCCAAAAGTGGACCTATGGTAATTATTTCTATAATGTAATAAATACAGGGAATTCCTGCCAATGTCGCTCCAGTAGTACTGCCAGTCAGTTGATATAACATATTCGGTTGTTGATAGAGATTACACTGCGACAGATACAGTCAATTGCGAGAAGCAACCTTTTTCGCCAAAGTCAAGCATAGCTGTAAGACTACTCTACTATCTGAAAAATAGAGTTGAATTGTATGCAATTTGTGGCAGGCAGAGTACTCCAATGGGGGGAGGCTATTAGTGAAATGCCTTGCCACTGTCTCTTTAAATGCCAATAAATTCCCATCATTACAGAATCTGGCAGTTTTCCTCCCTGTCTGCAGCCGGGCTCTTTATCTCACTCTGCCTCAGTCTCTGAGCATGTAGATCTGGCCCAGTTAGATTGTCATACTTAACAAACATTAATGATTAATTTCCTCCACTGAGTCAAATGGGGCTAAAGGGATGACTCGATTCATCTTATCGCACCACAAATTAGCATTTCCCCATATTCTCCAGCATCAACTGTGCATTAAAATTCCACATTTACCATTCTGGGCGGCTGGCAGCCATGGCAAAAGAGCCAAGGAGATCTTCCTTTTCTGTTGCTGGAGATTCTGATTACTTCTGTGTTACACAAAAAATGTGGCCTAATTAATTCTGCCACTTTCTGTTTATTACTACTACTGTGAGTGAGATTACTCCCTGAGCATCCAAAGGGGTCAAGGTTGGCTTATTATTTTGTTGTACACTACAAAATATACAGGTGCCCTTCATCTGTAATGCAGTAAAATGTCTCTGTCTGCATAATCATTTTGACATTTTAGTGACATAGAGGGGATTGTACCATGTGAATGCAAATATTCATATGTAATCGTGTTAAATGTATTGTGGTACTGTAAATATTAATGAATCAGAAAAATGTGTGTGATATACGCTGACCAAATCATATAATGTGGAAACCTCTTAAAATCACATTCTATACTGTATAAGCAGATGATTATTCCACATTCTGTTTGAAATATAATTGTGCCAATTGTACATTCATTTAATATACGGATATAAAGTAAATAAACAGACAGCTTTGCTATTTATTTAATTGTATTGGCTGTCAAAATACAGTATAACTGTTTCAAACTCCTCAAATTACTTTACAAACTAAATTACTGTACTGTGTATAACTCGAATACACTATACACCCAGTAGAGTACTGTATCGAAAATATGGTTTACTAGTAGTTCAAATTATAATCAGGCTATATACAGTAGCTGTAGTCAATCCACTTGAAGAGGGGCGGCTTCGACCACAGGTGTGTTTCCCCGTTTGCTATTTGTTTCACTAGCCATGACTGTTCCTCCTTGTTTGATTAGACTACACAAGCCTGAGGATCACCACGTTTCACCGCTGCATCGCCACGGCTCATCTTGGCAGTTTGTCATGAGCTTGGAGGAGACTATGTTTTTCACTGAGAGAAGATGACTTTGTTTCTAATGTGCACACATGCAACACCAGCCTCGGGTAGCCGACAGATGGGTTACTGCGAGGCAAAGTATCACTGGAGAAAGAAAAAAAAAAACTAAACAAAAACAACATAATTACTGCAGTTTAACATTTTATCCCCCCATATGTTGTCATGCATGAAAAGACCCCAAATGAACACTGTAAGCAGATTACTTGATTACTAGGCTATAAGCGAATTATATAAGCAACATTTAGATACAAATGTTTCTGTCCCAAGTTTTTTGCTCCATATAAACGGTTGATCACTGTAACCGTGATCATTATAAGCACAGTTTCCACAGTAACAGTATTTCACAAAAGGTATTTTACATCTGTCATATGAGACGCATCCCATGGAAATGTATAGTCAGGGCCAGCTCGGGCAGTCGTTTGTCATCAAAGAATATTTTGAAGACACAAAGGGAGCCGCTTGTGACAACACCCTCTGCTGAACTTCACAGGCAACCCCCTCATATGTTTCTCCTTACAATAAAGGACGGGAACCAGCAAGGTGAAATTTCACAATTTCAGTAAAAAGATGCCATTCAGTAAATAAAAATGGTATCTCTCTTACAATTATGGAGCTAGCTGTGTCAATAGAGTATAAATCTTGACTGTGGAGTCAGCGTGTTCATGTGGGTGGGCTTCACAAGCAGGCCTCCATAAAATGTGGAATTAACCGTACAGAGGAACTTGTTTGAGGAGGGATTCTTTTTAATCGCAAGGGAAAGCCAAGGTTATTTCTTAACATGTGTTTCTTCTTTCTCTTTTTCAGAGCACTCAATAGGTAGGCCCCCCTCTAATTTCATGTACAGTATGTATGGACTTCTCTCCCTTGGGTTCACTCCTATTGTACCAGGCTACTTCATTTCACACCTATGCTGTATCAAAATTGTCTGCATTTCTACAGTGCCGGTATCCAAAGTGCTTTATAATGTGCATTACATTCGCAAAACTGACGGCGACCACGTAAAGAACCTGGTCTGCTCAAGGACACAATTCTGGGAAGAGCCGGCCAGCCGGGGATCAAACCAAGAACCTTCTGTTTCCCAAATAGCGGCCACTGCTGCCCTTATGTTGTCGCTGTCGGGTGTAAACCTTGTCCAAAATAATTTCTTATAATTATTTAAAAAAAGAAAATCTACAAGCGATGTGAGGCATTGTGAGCTTGTGGATTGGCTATTTTCTGTTTACTTTTGTGCGGCACCATAAAAATTGAAATACAGAGATACAAAGTTTCTGCCTGACAGGCTGACAGCAGCGATGCCTGGTGTTATTGACCACATTCATGCGGCAGCAATTTGGCTCTCACGTTATTGTAGAAAACTGCTGATTATGGTCGGTTGCCAGAGGCTTCTCGGAATGTCATGGAAGATGACAAGGTACTGGTAAAAAAAAGATAGCTGATCCAGTGCACAAACACACACAGTTAGTTATAGCACAGATGGATACAGCAGAGCATTGTAGAGGAAGGCTAGGGAACGACATGCTGACTGTCAATTTGAAGTTTTACCAGTGTTATTTGCAGCAGGGAAACAAACACCAACAGCTCAAATGGCATCGTCACCAGCCCATAGAATCATCACCAACCCAACACGCAGATTCTCAAGCCACATACAGGCCAAGATGGGGTTTCAAGGTGCTCCGTCCACTTATCTAAGGAGCCCCGTTTCTGCGAGGGTAAGGCAAACGGTTGAGTCTTTGGTGGCATTCAACTTCTTGACCTTTGCGCCTTTAAGCAGCTTTGCTACTTCACCGCACTCTGATCAAAGTTAATAAGTGCTTCATATGTTAATGAAAATTGGTACTCCTCTTTGTGTTCCTACAGCTTTTTAATACCTATTATAGGCTGAAACTTTTAATGGAGGTTTTAGGTCCCCCTGACAAGTCCATTTCAGAGAGTGACTACACAGATACAAGGCTAAGCTAAGACCAGAGAGTCACTGCTCTGTGGAGGAACCTTACACGAGAGACCTTATTCTCGGGGAAGCTGCAGAAGATAAAGGCCATGGGATGAGTGGCTGCTTTAAAACCAACGTTCACGTCCACACAGGGCTAATTACAGCACACCATCACATTTGAGAGGGTTTAGTTAATCAAGGGGGCTCTCTTTTGCTTCCTATAGTCGAGGAATAACACACTTAAACCGTTTAATGCGGCCAGGATTGTGCTGTTTAATTCATGGCAGTATCACATAAGTGGGGCAAAAAAATTAAGCCACTCAGACATAGGTTTAAATTAGTTTGAAAGAGATCTAATTGAGGAGCGGATCATGGGGGAAATGGCTACACCTGATGCTTGTGCACAACTTGCCACGGGGAAAGAAAGAAACTTGGACAGTACATAATTTAGGACTTAGGAGGAAATGGGAGACTTAGCTAAGCTTAGATAACAAAAGTAAAAAAGAATCTGACTAGTAAGGCATGTATATGACAAGGGAGAGATTACTGGTGTACTGGAAAAGGAGTATTTGGCACTTTGGATTGCTATTTAGCGTGACTTTATTGAGAAATGCGATACAAGTCACAGTCTCTCCTACGGTCTTACCCAAGACAATAAGGATGAACTGGCTTTAACAAGGTTCTTTGAAGATTTGAGAAGTTGTGATTTTCTGTGCTGTACCCTCAAATATGTACTGCACGCTCTTGTAACTACTGGGTCATGGTGAAATCATTGAGTGTAATTTTAAGTTTATTGCAATATATGATGAGGGGAACAAAGGGTAAAGAGAAAGGAGGGCTTGTTGGTAATTGCAATTTTCAAACAATTGCGGCTTTTAACATTTCTTGAGAACAAAAGGAACGCATTATTGATACGATTACCAGGGCAAAGCACACCTGAAACATGAAAGATTTATTTTGTTCTGAAGACGTCTTCAAAAATGTAATCCCACAAGGCAAATCAGTTTAAAAGTATGAAAATTCAAACAGAAGAAGAAAGACAGAGACAGACATTCAAAGGGTTTCTTCTTCATTAAAAAGTCAAATTTATGGCATTCGTGAGCCAGTGAGAGTGGGGACACCTGGGGTAGTGAAGCCTTGTGTCTGGGGGGTAGAATGGAGTTGGGAAGGAGCGTGTGTGTGTGTGTGTGTGTGTGTGTGTGTGTGTGTGTGACAGCTCTGTCATCTTCGTACTATAACCTGGAGCAGACCACAAATTAGCTCCTGTGATGGCGAGGTGTGACCAAAATGAAACAAACATACAAAGAAGCAATCTAATTGAATTGGAGTTCAAAGAGGACTTGGGCGGCTCCAGCGACGCCAGGCCCTTTCTAGTCCTGGACCTCCGAGCAATAGCAGGTGCTGCTGAGGGTTCAGAGAAATGTAGTTGGGCTACAAAGGGACTGGCTACGCTCTCCAGTGGCATCGCTGCACTGTAGCACACCTTCACAGGGCCTATCACAGTGGAAGAGCCAATGTAGCGGGTGCCATCTTTCTCTCAGATCAAACCACTCCTCTTGGCAGGATTGTGGGGGATCAAATATCTATATATATATACTGTATATGGCTTTAAGTCTAGGCGGCGATATGAGAGAACGTCTGATCTGGACACCCATTGCGCCAGATAGTTTGTTGTCTATGTTTTATTTTGCATATGGTTTAAATACGTTTATGAATCTCATTAGGTCTCATTTGATTTCAACTTATTTTTTGATGCTTGTCAATCATCACACAGTATGTGGTGTGTAACCTTTTGTCTCATATAGGTATCAATGTATGTGGTGTATAATGATACATGTAATATATCGTCACCGTCGGATGGAAAAAAGGTTCTAAAACTAAAAGGTTAAAAAAAGTTAGTTCTCAGGGAATGTTCTAATGGATCCAGTGTATTTAATTATTATTTAGTCCCAAGCTCTTGGGAAAAGCTCTCTCTTAAAAATTAACAACTTTTTCTTTCACTTTTACAATGTTAACAAATTTCCAAAATAGCTGATCTACAAGCCCACAATGCGCCCCATTGTTCTGGGCTTGTAGATCATAAAAAGGTGAAACATGGAGATAGAAGGTTTCTGCCTGATGATATACTGTACGAAATGTTTAGAGTATAGTTTGGTTAAAAAACTAAAAAACAATGCCCAAGTGATAACAAACTTAAAGAAAGAACATCTTGGTCCTAACCTTTGTTGCAGAAGTACTCCATGTCTTCACAGGCCATGTTCTCTGACTCAAACTCTGCAGAGAAGTTCTCCTCCACGGAGAACTCCTCTTTGGTCATGAGCTCATTCTCCTCCGAGACGCACTCCTCCTCGTCTTCCTCCAGGCCAGCCTCCAGAGGACCTGCAGGGAATGCACACACACACACACACACACACGATGGTATGATACCGTCACTGTTGGGAGGAGACCTTTTACTGTATGTCCAAAACTGTTACTTTTTATAGCAACACTGTAACGTTTTCTATGCTCAAGACCCTGATGTTAGATAGGAGCGTGTGGAGTGCAGGGATTCAGGAGTCCTGAGTTGGCGTTGGCTAGACTGCACTTTCGCATCACACTCAAATCGCTTGTCACTTTTCAGGAAATGGAAAAATGAACCTGTGTCCCAATGGATCCAATGTTATTATATTGTCACAAGCTCTTGTCAACACCTTTTCATTGGTTACATATTTATAAAACCCACAGACAGACATCTTAACCACTTGAGAAAGTTGAAATATGGAGGGGTACAAGGCAAGGTTTCTGAATGACGATATATTCTGGTGTTCAGTTCAATACAAGCAAGGATATGGCTGTGTGAATAAAGCATGGTATTATAGCTAAGGAATTCCCAAAGATTCTCCCCACTAGCAAGCAACTGAAAAAAGCCCTGTTGAGACTGAATAAAGCAAAACAAGCTGACATGCAGCCAAGGTGAGTGTTGATGTTAATCCCACTACCTGCAAGACAAAACCTCAGAGACGAAGAAAAAAAAAAGAAGCAGGAAAGAAAGAAAAAAACTTTTCCAGACTTTTCATACGAGCATCAGCATGGGAGGAGGAAAAGAAAATACTTTTATTAATTTGTTAGCCTTATCAGAGGGTACAATGTTGATTTTCCATTTACATTCCATGCCTCCGGGTAATACACCAGTGCAATCTTAAAGGAGACACTTTTCCGTGTGATTAATTTTCCCCCCTCTGTGCAATATTATTTCTTTAAATCTAAATGATTTCCGAGTTTTTGCTTGTAGCTGTACATCTCTTTTTGGTATTTGCATATTACCATTTTGCTTCAATCAAGGGCGCTGATGGAATTACTGTACGGCTACCTGAATTGTATTAGTTCTGAATGAAAATAAATAAAATAAAAAGCACCATCTCACCCGGCATTTGAATGTTATTAACATAATGTGCCGTGTGCACACCTCTCCGTCCCTCCCAAACATATCTCCACCGTCACCCCATGAATTACCACACTAGAGGAATGATGGAGCTTTTCAAGTAGCTATACAGCACAGTTACTTCACATTTGAAATAATAACACTTGTGGCAGTTGGGCAGGAACCCTGCATGCGTTTTCGCATTCGACAAACAAACAAATATTAGCTTTCTCTAGCTGTGTTTAAATTGCGAGGGCGGGGGGATCATTATAAAGCACCTTTGTTGTCACTGCTGCCGAGATGTGAACACTATCTATTCCCTCCTTTCACACATGAGCCAGGTTGCAGCCTCCCAGCACATCGTCCTGGAGCTGTTGGGAGTATGTACTGTAGTCTGAGGCTGTATCCGCCCGACACCTTTCAACATGTTTGTTCTATTGTAACGGGAGCGAGACCCTTGGCTTTAATAAAGCAATAATTTCAGTTCAGAAAGTGGGGGCTTGGCGTGACTCTCCTGTTCCCCTTTCTTCCCGCACGGCACCTCATAAAAGCCCCCCCCCCCACGATCTCCAACAAACTGCTCGTTCTTTTCATTAGCCTTATAAATTACTCCTTTGTAGAAGTCTACATCTGCAGGAGCCCCGGACATGAAAAGAATTAGCACACAGATCTCTAATAGACACTGTGGAGGCAAGAGTGGTGCTTTGAATTAGGATACAGTTTTTATGATCTAATCTGATGCCTGAACTGCTGATTCGCTGAGGAGCGAAGTGAGGCGTGAAGTGACTCAATGAGTCCACCATCGCTCGAGATGATATTGAGAGATAAATATCGGCATATCAAGGGGGAGATTGCATGACTGGAATTAAATGTGTCTGCCAAGGCAATTGAGGACGGTGCGAAAGAAAGGGGGGGTGGGGGGGGGGTGTGTGTGGGGGGGGGGGGGGGATACATTTCTTTACAGACTGTACACATTCCATTACACAGCTGAATAAGAACTGTGTGTACAACGATTCTTCCCTGTTGCTGGCAAATAGAGCAACACCGCCGCACCACGGAAAATAGACCTAACGTGATAATAAGAGTAAAAAGAGATTACAGATAAACTTCATGGTCAATAAGACACAAAGATTAGGCAGATAAGATGAGATAGAGCCAGGGTTTAATGGACTCAAAATGAGGCCATCTCTGTGCCTTAGTCTAGCAGATACTAACTAAAATTGACCATTTTTGAACTGATAGGGAATAGGAGATACCCCGGGTCTTACTGAATGTGGCAAACACCGTCACACACATTAGAGGGCCCGATGGCTGCTCCTCGTGGACTCTACGTAGATTACTAAAGTTTGTCGGCATTCTCACATGTTTAGGTTATTATTATACAGTATTCATTGCATGGAGAGACCTGAAATTATTTCAGAGACAGCAATGATAAGAATAATGACTTTCTAAACGACTAGCACTGCACTCCTAACTCATTTTCTGATAGTGGCGTTCCAGCTATATTTAGTTGTGTACTGTTTAAAATCCTGTCACATTCACTGTGTGACCCACGCTTGTTGGTGCAATGCTATAGGCGCTGCTGACGAATGGGCCAGAGGAATGCCTGCTGCTTTGCCCTCTTATCAAGCCTCCTCTAGAGTTCAGATGGCCAATGACACTGCCGAGAGAGAGCGTTTGCATTTCACTTTCCAACAGAAAACAACACCCACCGCCTCCACAAAGCTTGTGACTCATTATTACGACACGCACAAAAGTCTGTGAAACAAAGACATTTTAAAAGGATAAGATGTCTCGCTGGGGAGATGGTTTTTTGTATAACCAACTAAACCAGCAGCAGCAGATAATAGTCACTGGGACAGCCACGCAGTAGGCATGGTCTCTTTGATTCTTGGTATGAGACAGTTGTCTCTGTCTGTACGATCTAAGCGCTGCTGGGCTGTCTTACACAAATATCATTAACCCCTTAAGCTCTATATATTTCACTGTATGATACAATAGTGTGAGAATAGCTGATCACAACACGTCGCAATGCAACATTGTGAGCTTGTAGATGTG
>NC_139698.1:29408279-29573279 GCF_964188405.1 Protomyctophum parallelum | reverse complement strand
GTAGGCTGTACTTTTGATTCAAGTTTAGAAGAAGCTTTCCTTACTAAACAAGTAAAATATCAACCACATTAGTACAAGCCATTATAAGACTAGGCTATACTGTACGTGTCAGGCTGTCAGCTCATTGTTTTATTATATTTGGCAGCTTATTGGGCCATGTCCACAGGCTAGTGGTCAGAGGCTTGAGGATTATGGGGTTGTTGTCCAAGTGTAAAGCAAAGCAGCTTGCAAAATACTGTTCAATCTCTAGGCAGTCGGACTATTTGGAGGAGAAGGTGCTTTTTGTACCCATGATTTTTTTCTTCTCCAATATGACTGAAGTGATCAATGTTGGCTGTGAATAAGTTAATGTATGTGTGTGTGTGTGTGTGTGTGTGTGTGTGTGTGTGTGTGTGTGTGTGTGTGTGTGTGTGTGTGTGTGTGTGTGTGTGTGTAACTGAGAGCCAAATGCCAAATCACGAAGATTATCAACTAAATCTAGCTCAACGACACAGTGAAGACACATTATGCCTCTAAAAACCAAACCAATCCCATCTATTCCTGCTAAAGTCATCAGAGGATACATGATATCTATGACACCTTTGGGAAATATCTCAGTAAATATATATGTTCTAATTAAATCAATAATCAGTACAATCATTTTCTTGTTGGAAAAAACTGAACTGAGCAGCAAAATGAGCAAGACATCAGCATCACATCAAAATGTTGTCAACGTAATATTTTACAAAAAAAAGGCTAAAAACTAATTGAAAGGTGGCCATATTCAATAGAATACCATGTCTGTTTTATACAGTTGTATCATGGGCATGGGCACTCACCACTCTCTCTCTCTCTCTTAATAAGCTTTCATTTCAAATTACATTTCAAATTCCATAATGTGTCAATGAGACACAGGCATGCACCATAAAGAAAAAATTGTAATGATTCTATATATTCAAGTATATCTTCCACATCCTGCCCAAATCATCATGACTTTCCATTCAACTACTGTATATACCTGACTTGTATATGGAAATATTTTTTTTATATTTGGCCACATATGTTGTCTAATCTTTGATTAGCTAGAAATATTAGACCTGATCGAGGCTCTCTCTCTCTCTCCTGGTGCTTCGGACAGAATGCCTTTCTGCACAGCCGAGCCACGCTTATAAGTTCAATAAACACGCGATCCCAGTTCTCAAACATGATCTTAATTAGTGAACATACAAAATAGCCTATAGGTCTTTATCAATTTACAGTCATGGGGAGATCATATTATGCAGTTTTTCCTCATGTTTCCAATTAGAACTGGTCTGGACTGTCCACAGATATTGATTCGGGGATTAATTAATAGGGTGAAAAGTCAAATGGACGCTCCTTTCACTATATGAATGAAAGCAGCAGTTCATTTATCTTTAAACAGGGCGGTTGAGCAACTTGAGGAAGAACTAGAAAACGATGTGCAGTACCTCAGAGGAGTGGTGGAAGCTTAATATGAATACATAATACATACATACATACATGCAGGAAGAATATCTAAATAATATTACTGGACAATATTTGATTAAAGTTATTGTGACCATGTGAATGTCAGCACATTATTCAACTGTCATTCAAACAAAGTTACAATCCCCGTGACGCACAAAAAGAAAAAGAAAAGAACGCAAACTGCCTCTAATCAAGGCGCACAACTTCCCAGCTGCGCTATAGTCATGAAGAGAAACAGAGAGAAATGTTCTTACCTGTTGGTCCTTCGATCCCATCAGCGTAAATCTGAACGGTTAAAATCAACAGAAAGGCGCAGGTGTTCATTGTGCTGCTGTTGTTGTAATCCACGTTAAACGAGCAGAACAAATCATTTTCATAGACTCCCTCCAACGGCAAGGTATGACGCCGCGCACAAGTTACAGTCTAAAAAGTCCAGCGTGGTCCATGATATTCCTCCACATGTCTCACTGAATGTAGTTTAGAGACAGAAACACTTTAGAAACACTAGTACTGTGTAGAGACAATGTAGAGAGACAGACAGAGCAGCGCTGCTCTGCTCTGCTGCTGACTGACGTCAATGTAAACACTTCAGAGGAATTCTTTCCCGAGCTTTACTTTCCTTTCCCAACGGCACAGAGACACAATGTGAGACGGGCGCCCCCAAGTGGCCGTGACCAGAACAACAACGCTGACGTAGGTCAAAACCATAACTATGGTTAAAACATAGTTTTGTAGTACAATGTATTAGTCTTTGTGCATTGTGCAATTAAATATGGAATATAAATCGGAATAAATTGCAAGCTGAGCTGTGTTACATTGCAATTTAGAAGGAAGACTATTTTACTATATTCTCTCTCAGACTCCAGTGCAGCCCTAAGCACGCAGTCAAACTGCATAGTGGCTCAGCAGGTACAGGTTAGAGGTAGCAGCAGGAGTAGCCTATCAGTTCCACTGAATAAAGAGGCATATCCAGACACACTCCAGTTCACATCCTCTATTACTGCATGCAAGGTAATCTCTTTAGTGTTCCACAGAGCTGGCACCCATCTATCTATCTGTCCATCAATAGAAGCAGCTTGGATCCGCTGTAGGCTACAATCTCCATGTCCTTGCCCCCCCCCCCCCCCTTTTTTCTTTTTCTATTTTCCTATACGTTTTACCCCCTTTTTTCGTCCCAATTTAGTCATTATGCAATTTAATTTATCCCCACTGTTGTTGTACACAACTGCTCACATGCCCACGAGGAGTGTGTCTGCTGGGGACAGAGTGTGTAACCGTGTCTGGCTGTCGATGACATCCACATTTATTGTTATTTATTGTTATTATTTTCCAGGTTCCCCATGGTGACTTTGTGACAGCAACATGGATAACAACATTATGGTTATTTTGTCATGAATTGCTGGATACTAATCCATCATGTAGGCTGCTGTGAGGTGTCCTGTCATATTTGTCATGGCATGGAATGGGCCTAGACTAGAGAGACTCGTGATTCATGTTGAGACATGGTACTAAAGTGCTGCTGAGGTTGCTGCATCATCTCTAACCGGTTGAGTCAAGGTAGTGTTGGGACATAGCTGGGCTGACATTAACAGCCATGGCTCCAGAAAGCACAATTGGATCAAGGTACCATTATGCAGACTGCACATCATTCATGTTGCTGTCCCACATGAACATTAAAGGTGCTAGATTAGATTAAAGTGGGAAGAAACAGACGCAAGGTGCTTCAGGGAGACACACAATGCCTCCAACTGCAGCTTGCTTCCCAGTCCCTAATGTTGTTAACTGACAATGAAACATGATGAACCATGGATTATCCTGCAAATTATAGCATTTTGACCAAAGGAGCAAACAGCAAAGTGACAGCACCTGTAATCACACCTGTTTGATGCATAAAACACATTTTGTGGGTGATAATTGGGGGGCACACACTGGCAATTGATTTAATCTCGGTGTAATTTTATCTGAACTGATTCAACTGTGTGCTGCTAGGGTGACGTCACGTGGTGACTGCGCTATGACATAGCGAAATATGTAATTATAGAAGTAAAGTGTAATCAAGGTGCATTAACAACATGAACGCTTTTTGTGGGACCAAGCCCGAAGGGACTTCTTGGTCCTTATTGTATTTGTCTGTTTTGTTTAGTTTTTCTCCTTCCGCCAATAATAGCAGTTCTAGCTTAACCATGCAGTTGGTTATCGCAAAACTTGGCAATATGGTAGAGGGCTATGCCAAACAGTGAGGATACGAAGCCCATGACCATTGGCCAAAGGGTGGCACTATAGCACTCAATTGAAAATGAAATCTTTGAACACGCACCATCAGCAATACAATTTTGATATGTCTCCTCATGCCGAACAACTGTTCGGGTTCTGACTTTTGACCTCTGACCTTTAGATCAGAAGATCACCCACTATTTATTTTTTATGTTTTTTGTGGCTTTCGCCTTTATTTTATATTTTTTATGGAGGGACAGACAGTAGGCTGACAGGAAATGGGGAGAGAGATGGGGGGAAGACATGCAGTAAAGGCCGTCGGGATCGGGAGTCGAACGTGCGGCACACTGCCAGACTGGATTACCAGCCAAGGTGCCTGGACCACTGAGCCATGGCCCAGGCATCACCCACTATTTTGAATTATAAATAATGTCTTCTTCTAATTTCAAACCGTCGCTCAGACACAAAGCCCACAACCATTGGCCAAATTTTGGTGCTACAGCGATCAATTGAAAATGCAAAATTTTAACATGCATATCTCATGAACCGTTTGACCGCCACCAATAAATACACATACACATTCAATACACATATGCGTCTCCTCATGAGAAACAAATGTCTTGATAATTGGTGCATTTTGTAGCTTTACAATGTTCATTACATTCATCCATTCACATACCAATGGCAGAGGAAACCATGCAAGGCACCAACCTGCTCATCGGGAACAGTTAGAGGTTCAGTGTTTAGCTCAAGGACACTTACTCACAGTAACACATAGGTGGGTGGGGTAAGGGGTCGAACTGGGCCTGGCTCTTAATGACGTTCCTGGTTAAATAAAAATAATAAAAAACTGTTGAGGACTTTAAAAGTTGTTTTTGTCAAAGTCAATATGTTAGGCTACATGCAGAATCCCAGAGGCGATAGTATTTTTATTTATTTTTGTACCATAGCTACCTGGTAGCGGTAGGTCGATTGAAAAATATCTGTTTCATTGATGACCTGGATATAAAAGCAGATAAAACATTTCATGATTTCATGATTAAACCAAGTACACAACTGTTGTGTTTTATTTTCAGCAAATAATAGCAATAACAAATAACTAATAATAGCAACAATAATAAGTATAAGGTAAACTAAATAGTAATGTATGTACATTAATCAATGGCTATAGAACACTTTGAAGTGCCTGAAGGTGCAGTGACTGCAGTCTGTGTTCATGGCCTATCAATTTACATGACTAAATGTGCATACATCTGAATGTGTGCATATGTTTGTGTGTCGTGTGTGTGTGTGTGTGTGTGTGTGTGTGTGTGTGTGTGTGTGTGTGTGTGTGTGTGTGTGTGTGTGTGTGTGTGTGTGTGTGTGTGTGTGTGTGTGTGTGTGTGTGTGTGTGTGTGTGTGTGTGTGCGTGCGCATGTGTACGTGTCGGTCACCTAGAGCAAGCAAATTAAGTAGATTAGGTTATTACCCAGTGAAAGTGGCTTGCAGATACAACGTGTCGCTTGCTTTATCTTCATGTCTGGTTTGACACTTCTATTCTAATTTGTTCTGACTTTATTTATTGACCAAAATGAGCAGGAATTGTGTTTTCCCTTCATGCAAGCCTTGGGAGATTATGATCGCCCAAGCCTTCCAATAAGCCTTAAGCCTTGACGCAATCAGTGCCAGGATTTCTTTCAAAATAGGAGCTCAGGGTGCCGTGCAGATATGGCAGCTTTTACTCTGTGTTCACATTGATCAAAATAAAATTAGGCTATACAAAATAAAATAAACCAGTAGACCAACTCCACAACAAAAAACATTGCCCACACTATAGTGATAAAAAAAAAAAGATAAAAGGTACATACGATTGTTGTAGAGCATCATTATTTCTCTTAACCCTACACTAAACACGATTATTATTATTTATTTTTTTTTAATTTTCATGTTGCTGATGTCTGAGGTGGATAGATCTTTCAGTACCTTCATGATGCTCAGTGACATCATAGAAGGTAGGTTTGTTTCCCTGCCCACATCCCTGTTTCTTTCTACAGGCAGGTGTCCGGGTGAATTTCACCCGTGTTTAGTGATACTGTGATAGAGAAAAAATCCCATACACCCACAATGGACTTTTTTTTAATTAATTGGACCATTCTCACATGTCTTGGGTGGACCAAAGGAGAAGTTCCCGACCCGACTACATTTATCTTTTTTTTAGGAATATAAAAATATATATGCCCGTTTTTCACCGATTTTGCCCCCCCATGATAGGGTGTATTTTTTATTTCTGATATATATTTTGATGAGAAATATTTTTTATGGAATATTTTACATTGGGTATAATATACCCGTGTTTAGTGTTCTAGGGTTAAGAAGGTTGGTATTTCAATAGCGAGTACAATACTATTATTATGACACATTTAAACCTTTAAAGACAGAGATGATAAAAGTCCATGTCTGTAGACTCTAGGATAGAAATTCCAATCAAGACGAAAGGCATCGATTTTGTTGCTGCAGGCAATCAATGCTTGCCATGAAACAAGACAACAAATTATAGCCTATTGTATTAGGTCCAATTAGGCTACATTGAAGATATTGAATTTTGTTTTATGTGTATGATAACAACATTTCAGTTTAATAAGAACCAACATACTGTTTGATAATCATAAAATATACACTCATGTATAGTAAAGGTGATGATATTAACATTGAAATAGCATCTGAAAATATTTCAAAACTAGAACTGCACTCTGTCGAGTGCATACTTTCTTGTTGCACACTAGTAGGCCATAAATGGCAACTAGCAGAGCGCGCAAGTACTTTCGACCGCTGTAAACTGTCAAATCTCAGTATCTCTGTGAAGGAACGTTTGAAATGTCTAATTATTAGGTGTAACTATTTGCTACCTACCTACTTTATGCATGTAAACACCTAGTATTATTAAGTATGGTTCAAGTATACACAGGAGCATTACCTTTAATCCTCCCAACACTAAAACATATCGTCATTACGTCACCATCGAAAACCAATTAAACTCTGGCACTCAATCCACATATTTCTTACGTCATCATTGAGAGCTAGTTATACATATACTATATATACATATGTAATTTGTAAGTTGATTAGCGGTATACTGTGGTTACTTTGCGCCAAAAACCGTCCCAGCCAACCCGCCACTTTTGATGCGTATGCAAATAAAACAGCAAATTGTGCCTGATTTGCTGGGACCAGATTACATACATGTATACACAGGAGCATTACCTTTAAACCTCCCAACACTAAAACATATCGTCATTACGTCACAATCGAAGACCAATTACACTCTGGCATTGGGTCCTTTAATCCACATATTTCTTACGTCATCATTGAGAGCTAGTTAAACATATACTATATATAGATGTAATTTGTAAGTTGATTAGCGGTATACTGTGGTTACTTTGTGCCTAAAACCGTCCCAGCCAACCCGCCACTTTTGATGCGTATGAAAATAAAACAGCAAATTGTGCTTGATTTGCTGGGACCAGATTACATACATGTATACACAGGAGCATTACCTTTAATCCTCCCAACACTAAAAGATATCGTCATTACGTCACCATCGAAAACCAATTACACTCTGGCATTGGGTCCTTTAATCCACATATTTCTTACGTCATCATTGAGAGCTAGTTATACATATACATACACACCATGTAATCTGGTCCCAGCAAATCAGGCACAATTTGCTGTTTTATTTGCATACGCATCAAAAGTAGCGGGTTGGCTGGGACGGTGCATACGAGCCGGGCGAAACTATTACTTGCGCGCTCTGCTTGCGCAAGTAATAATAGAATCGTAGAAATGACAATCATAAAATCACGCTCCTAAAAGGTTGATGTCATCGCAAGTATAGCCAGAGATCTATGCACGCATCCGTGTGTGTGTGTGTGTGTGTGTGTGTGTGTGTGTGTTTGTGTGTGTGCGCGTGTGCGTGGGGGTGGGTGGGCGGTAGGTTATTTAATGCAGTTCACGTACTCCTTAAACCAAATGATCAGCAAATAGGAATGCAGGGCTTAATGGCCGTCATTTTGTCAGCGCTGATTTAGGGGCCCCTGCCCTGAGTGAGGCCCCGAGGGGGACATTTCTTCACTCCCTTAAACCTGAAGGACACTTTGGTGGAAGTCTCTCTAGGAGGGGGCGGGGCCGGTTCAGGACTGGGACGTGGTTGACGTCCCAGGTTGACGTCACAAAAAAAAATATATATATACAGTACGGTCTGCTTTTACAGCAGCAAGACATATATGAAAGCAAATACGACCTGTTACATCACAAATCAGATTTGATCATATCAGTCCGTTGATCGGGGCGCCCCTTGAAGCGCAAGCAAGAGGGGTTGTCTGTCCTGGAGAATTCTGACGTCTCTACTTTTTCAGACACTATATAGGAATCTTTCTGTCACTCTGTGACCTTGCTTGAGCACAGCTAGGGTGCACACTCTTATGAGTAATGGTAACTGCTTAAAAGGGGCGGGCGGGAGGGAGGGAGGGAGGGAGGGAGGGAGGGAGGGAGGGAAGGAAGGAAGGAAGGAAGGAAGAAAGAAAGAAAGAAAGAAAGAAAGAAAGAAAGAAAGAAAGAAAGAAAGAAAGAAAGAAAGAAAGAAAGAAAGAAAGAAAGAAAGAAAGAAAGAAAGAAAGAAAGAAAGAAAGGACCTACATAGGGACATTCTTTGCCACCATGCCAATACAGCCACCCTGTCACAACGACTCACAACAAACCTCAGCTACCACGAAACAACGTACATAAACTAATGTCAATCAGTCTTCTATTGAAAATGAACCATTGGAATTGATGGCTGTTACTGTATCAAAGCCCAAAAGCTCTATCTCCAACATAATGGAAATAGCAAATTCACTCGTGGGATTAAGTGATCAAGAGCCACATACACATTTATACTGTTCCCTGTTAGAACAACTGAACTCACATACGGCAGATACAACACAACAGTCACACTCTAGATTCACATGATGACTAGCATTCAACTCCAGCGCCAGAAACAGTGTCATTGCCACCCGGTCAACGGGTCCCAAAATGACAGCAATAATATTACACCACCCGGTCAACGGGTCCCAAAATGACAGCAATAATATTACACCACCCGGTCAACGGGTCCCACAATGACAGCACTAGCACACCAGCTTGAATCACACATGCATTAAAAACACAAGCAGCAGCCAAGAAGCAAAAAACTAAGTTCATACCTGGAGCCGTCGACTCTTCCACTTGACTTCATAAGTTAGTTGTAGTGATGCCAGGGGAAAACTGTGGCTCTCTCTCCAGTTCATGATGAGACCTCCAGCAGCTTCTCCAGAGTCCAGACTCCAGTCATCTCCATCCTCCATACATCTGGCTGGCTAGCTGGCCATGCAGTACTCTCCTCCCAGTATCAATGGCCCCCAACCAGCCTCATTATCCTGGCTGCCTGATCTTCTCACTCAGCCTTGGTCTGGATGTTTCGTACTGTACAAGCATTCTGCTGTAGTGTCGTGGTCAGGGATTTAGAGCATAGGCTCTATAGGGTCCAGCATTCAGGGGTTTAGGGCATAGGCTCCATAGGGTCCAGCATTCACAGGCTCACAGCATGTCGTGGTCAGGGATTTAGGGAATAGGCTCTATAGGGTCCAGCATTCAGGGGTTTAGGGCAAAGGCTCCATAGGGTCCAGCATTCACAGCATGTTGTGGTCAGGGATTTAGGGCATAGGCTCCATAGGGTCCAGCATTCACAGCATGTCGTGGTCAGGGATTTAGGGCATAGGCTCTATAGGGTCCAGCATTCAGGGGTTTAGGGCAAAGGCTCCATAGGGTCCAGCATTCACAGCATGTTGTGGTCAGGGATTTAGGGCATAGGCTCTATAGGGTCCAGCATTCACAGCATTTCAGGGCTCTATAGGGTCCAGCATTCACAGCATTTCAGGGCTCTATAGGGTCCAGCATTCACAGCATGTCAGGGCTCTATAGGGTCCAGCATTAACAGCATGTCAGGGCTCTATAGGGTCCAGCACTCACAGCATGTCAGGGCTCTATAGGGTCCAGCATTCACAGCATGTCAGGGCTCTATAGGGTCCAGCATTCACAGCATTTCAGGGCTCTATATGGTCCAGCATTCACAGCATTTCAGGGCTCTATAGGGTCCAGCATTCACAGCATGTCAGGGCTCTATAGGGTCCAGCATTCACAGCATTTAAGGGCTCTATAGGGTCCAGCATTCACAGCATTTCAGGGCTCTATAGGGTCCAGCATTCACAGCATGTCAGGGCTCTATAGGGTCCAGCATTCACAGCATGTCAGGGCTCTATAGGGTCCAGCATTAACAGCATGTCAGGGCTCTATAGGGTCCAGCATTCACAGCATTTCAGGGCTCTATAGGGTCCAGCATTCACAGCATGTCAGGGCTCTATCATCATAGGCATCCGTCCGTCAGTGATGACGATGGATTGCGCCTGGGTGGTCATGATTTCTTGCAGCGACGGCTGTGGCTGGACAGCCCCGCTCCGGAGTGACAGTCTTTAGCGCAGTTGGTGCAGACAAAACGAGAGGGGACTGGCACAGGAGTGGGGGCTGCTTCACGCAGTTTCCTCTTCTGTCTCTTCGCCTGCAGCAAAGAGATGTGTCTCTCCTCGGCACGGCGAGTTCCTGCAGCGACAGTCCGCCTCCATACGCCACGGTCCTTTGCAGCTTCCTCCCAGCTGTTGTGGTCAATGCCTGCCTGCTTCATGTCACGTTTGCAAACGTCCCTGAAGCGCAGGCGTGGGCGACCAAGAGGTCTGGAGCCTGTTGACAGCTCTCCATACAGGACGGCCCTGGGGAGCCGGCTGGGGTCCATCCTGTGGACATGGCCAAGCCACCTGAGGTGGCGCTGGCTCAGCATGGTGAACATGCTGGTGGAGTGAGCACGTTCCAGGACTTCTGTGTTGGGAATTTTGTCCTGCCAAGAGATTCCCAGGATGCGACGTAGACAACGCAGGTGGAAGCTGTTGAGTCGTTTCTCATGTCTGGTGTATGTGGTCCAGGCCTCGCTGCCATACATCAGGGTGCTGACGACACAGGCTTGGTAGACCTGGAGTTTTGTGCGCGTAGATAGGTTGTTGTTTGACCACACTCTTTGTGACAGCCTGGCCATCACTGTGGCGGCTCTTGCAAGACGGGTGCCCAGTTCTGTGTCAAGGGAAAGATCGCTGGAGATTGCAGATCCAAGGTATGTGAAGGTGTTAACACATTCCAGAGTCTGACCCTCGATGTCAATGGAGAGTGGAGTTCCAACATCCTGTCCCATGACATTGGTCTTCTTTATACTGATGGTAAGACAGAACTCCTTACACGCAGATGAAAGCCTGTCCATCAGCCCCTGGAGTCCAGACTCGGTGTGGGATGCTAGTGCTGCATCATCAGCAAAAAGCATTTCCCTCAGGAGGACACTGGTCACCTTGGTCTTAGAGCGCAGACGTGCAAGGTTGAAGAGTTTGCCATCAGCTCTGGTGTGTAGGTAGACACCTTCAGGACATGAGCCAAAAGCAGCTGACAGTACTAGGGAGAAGAAGATTCCGAAGAGGGTTGGTGCAAGAACGCAACCCTGTTTCACGCCACTGCGGATTGGAAAGGACTTTGATGTTTCACCTTCCCAACAGACTGAACCTTGCGTGTTGTCATGAAAGGATTTTATGACGGCAAGGAGTTTTGGGGGGCATCCGATCTTTGCAAGCAGCTTGAAAAGACCATCTCTGCTGACAAGGTTGAAGGCCTTTGTGAGGTCGACGAAAGCGAGATACAGGGGTCTCCTCTGTTCCCGACATTTCTCCTGTAGCTGTCGAAGGGTGAAGATCATATCCAGGGCTCTATAGGGTCCAGCATTCACAGCATGTCAGGGCTCTATAGGGTCCAGAATTCACAGCATGTCAGGGCTCTATAGGGTCCAGCATTAACAGCATGTCAGGGCTGAGAAGAAGCTGATCTTGGGGATCTGGGGTCGTCACCCTGGCCCGTGTACCTGTGGAGCAGGTTGAGAGAGAGACCATATAAGCTTTGAGTATAAGTATTGGCAATTTCCCCATATATAAGCCCACAATGGGGGTTGGATTTTTGTGCTAATTCGCTTATTTCCATCGAAATAAGTAGTAAAGTGTGCCGCTTGGGATAATATTTACATTATGATTTTTTTGAACAATGGAAATAAGCAAATTAGCACAACACCCCAATGCCCTATTCAATTAAATTCAATTAATTGTTTGAAATTTCTTTATTTAGGAATACCCCATTGAGATACAGTATCTCGTTTTCGAGAGGGTCCTAACTACCATCAATACAATACAATACACAAAAGGGAGAAAAGAGAAAAAAAAAGAAAAACTAAAACTAAAACACAAAACAAAACAAACAAACACAAAATACAAAACACAAAAAACAGGGTATTACAATAAGCAAGTATAATAGCAAAGAGATGGATCATTTGTTCTGTCAGATATGACTGTCACTTCCGTTGGTCAGCATTAGAGTACAGTTGATTAAACACATATGTACATATCCAGAACATACGTATCCACGTGAAACACATATACACTGTTTATATATTCATTGTGAGTAACTATAAATACGCTAAGTCAGGTATGTAATATAATAGATGAATAGATAAATAAATGGAATAAATAAGTTGAGCAAAAGTCATCATGGCATCATGGGCATGTGCAGGAGGTCGTAAGGTAAGAAGACAGCGCACTTTTGAACATGTTGAAAGATGAAATGGTTCGAATATTGGTTGGTAAGTTGTTCCAGTCAGAGGGAGCTTTAAACATAAATGCGTTCTTACCTAATGTATTGGAGACTATGGGAACAGAAAAATAAGGTTGAATGGAATGCCTCAGTTGGTAATTGGTAGTGGGTGGTTCTAGAAACTGTTTGAGATATTGAGGATAATTGAGGTGTATACATTTGAAAATAAACTGAATCCAGTGACACTGTCTTCTTACAGTAAGAGAGGGCAACTGAAGATTTTCATACATGATACAATGGTGAGTTGTAAAAGGGCAACCTAAGATGAATCTGCACAGTTTGTTATATACAATGTTGAGAGTATTCAGGTTTGTTTTAGATGCGGTTAGATACACAACATCTGCATAATCGAGTATCGGTAAAATAAGCTGTATGACTAGTCTTTTCATGACTGAGAATGTAAAACAGTTTCTAGAGCGATAAAGAACACCAATACTAAAGTTAACTTTTCTTACAATATGATCAATGTGACATTTAAACGAAAGTTCAGTATCCAGCCACATGCCCAAATATTTGGTGTGTTCAACTCTTTGCAGAGGAGTATCATCCAAGCTGGTTATAGAGAATGAGTGATTTAGCGATTTTGATTTAATATTTTTACGTGTGCCAAAGATCATTGTGAAGGATTTAGTTTTGTTGAGTTGAAGTTTATTGGCTGCTAGCCAGTTTTGTAGAGTGGTGAAATCTGATTGTAGAGCTGATTCTATTTCTGGTAAAGTAGATTTGGAGGTGTATAGAACTGTATCATCAGCATAGAGTTGAACATTGCATGTGGAGCATATTGAGGGGAGGTCATTGATAAATATAGTAAATAAAAGTGGACCTAGGGAAGAGCCTTGAGGCACGCCTCGTTCCTGAACTGACAAATCAGATTTACATCCTTGTATGACGACACGTTGTTTTCGATTATGCAGATATGAATTAAACCATAAGAGAGCATTGCGAGATAGACCAACAGAATATAATTTATCTAAGAGGAGGTAATGGTCGACCAAATCGAAAGCCTTCGAAAGGTCAATGAAAATTGCTCCAGTTAATTTTTTGTTGGCAGATGCTGATGTAATATCATTTGTAAGTTTTAGTAAGGCAGTGGTTGTGGAGTAATTAGATCTGAATCCAATTCATTGGGGGTTTATGGTAGAGGAAATAGCCAATAATGCGCTTTTGCAGAAAATAACACCTGGACCTATTTGGTGGGGACGTAACAACTACAAAGAAAAGTAAGAAAGCCTTCTAGCATGGAATTCTCCTTTAAACCATCATTGGTAAACAGTTAAGAATAAGAAGAATGATTTGGTGCTGTGACACCCCAAACAATTTTGTCTGTATATATTTATTCTATTTACGTATATGCACACATACAGCACTTAATGCACCAGTTTTTTTGTTTGTTTTTTCATTTCAACCTCCAGTCCCCCCCCTCTCGCACAGCGCGCGCACACACACACACACACACACACACACACACACACACACACACACACACACACACACACACACACACACACACACACACACACACACACACACACACACACACACACACACACACACACACACACACACACACACACACACACACACACACACACACACACACACACACACACACACACACACACACGTTAATGCTTAGCCCCTCTCGGAACCCTCCGTAAAGCTTTTCTGAAATTTGGATGTCACTTTGCGTAGGGTCCCTGTAGGCTGTACGTATCTATATTTTCATATGGGAAAGTTGGAACGCGGACATAAATATCCTCGTTAACATCGAGTCTGCGCCGTTTATCGTCTTCTTTTCGTTTGTGTTATTCTGAAGGTGTCAACTATAAGTACCTATACATACCGCTGCGAATTCTCTTGTGTCGCGGAAGCCGTTAAGTATTTTTTGTTTTTTGTTTGTTTGACCGATTTGGTCGCTTTGATTCTTCTTGTTTATTTACCGTTTATTGTACTGCCTCCCGGTGTGCGGTTGGCTTGTGCCTGGCTGTTCTAGCCGCAATTTGCAACTCTAGATTTTTTTACAATGGGTTGAATCTAGAGTTGCAACAAGCTCCATCCACTTCCTATTCATCATTTTTGGTTTGTGATCTGCTTGTCTTAAACGACGTTAAACTCACCAACATTGCAGCTGTAGTCCAAGCTTGAATTATCCTCTTTCAATCTGCCGAGCTTGTTTTTCATAAAAATCCACCGTAGAGATGTTATGAGACACTTTCTGTCAAGACATTAGGGTTGGGTGACGATACGAATACATCGTCAATCGCGAATATACGAATCCAATCGCCGAATATTTTTATTAGGCGATTTTTCGGGACGATTTTTAACCTGTAAAGTGTGCGCAACATCAGAATCAATTTGGGCCAGCAAAGTAGTAACAGCGGCCGGGTGGAAATCCCCTCCTCCCGTTATAATGGTATGGTCCCGACTCCCAGTCCCCGCAGCCGTGATGCTCAGTTGCTCACTGTGAGCCGAGGGAGCCGAGCCGAGGAAGGCTACTGTTACTGTACTGTAGCCTACATGTTGTTTACGGTCCGGAGTCCAGACCCATGCAGTTTAATAATATACAGTCACAACAGAATGCACACTGCTGTCTCGTGTCTCATCACAATCCCAATGCGCCACCCGTGAAGTCGGGGGGGGGAAATAAAAAACAGGCTGGTAGTGTTAGTATAGATGAAGTTCAGTGTGTTGAATCAGTAGCTACACGCTAAGCCAACGCTAAGCTAAGCTAACGATCCCCGAGCCTATACTGTATAGGCGCCGCTCGGGGATCGTTAGCCAGCGCTGCAAAAATAGACAGATCTACAAGCTCTCAACGCGTAGCGAACGGTGCTGCAGAAACAGGCAGGACGCGGCGCCTTCAGAGCCTGTGAATCAGCAGCAGCATGTGGGCGCCCCTCTGAGCCTCCGACGCCGGTGCGGGGAGGCAAGACTTCTCCAGGAGAAGTTACTAGGGCAGGCAGGCTACATGTTTAACACTGTCACCAGCCAGTGGTTGTGATGTTAGCTTAGCTTGCAGCTGCTTGTCCGTTCCAACTTCCAACTTCCAACCACTTCATCTAAACTTATTTCTTATTTTGTTACCCTGGCTGCGCAGTTGTGCTGCAAAAACAGACGGATCTACAAGCTCTCAACGCGTAGCGAACAGAGCTGCAAAAACAGGCAGGACGCGGCGCCTTGAGAGCTTGTAGATCTGCCTTTTTTGCGACATGCAGTGAGCTGTTCTCACTTTACTTTAATGACACGAATACATCGTCAATCGCCGATTTTTAGACAGACGATTGGCGATTGAAAAAATTTGGCATATCGCCCAACCTTACAAGACATCCTCTGCAAGTGATTCTTTTTCTAAGTGTTGCAGTTTGGAAGCACTCGTTTTTGTTAACGGGTCGCGCTGCTGCCTCCTGCATTATGTGCAAATTCGAAACAGGTGGAATGCAGGGCCGTTCAGTGACGTACGACGAGTGCTTCCAAACTCCAGCACTTAGAAAAATAATCACTTTCAGAGGATGTCTTGACAGAAAGTATCTCATAACATCTCTACGGTGGATTTTTATGAAAAACAAGCTTGGCAGATTGAAAGAGGATAATTCAAGCTACAGCTGCAATGTTGGTGAGTTTAACGTTGTTTAAGACAAGCAGATCACAAACCAAAAATGATGAATAGGAAGTGGATGGAGCTTGTTGCAACTCTAGATTCATCCCATTATAAAAAAAATCTAGAGTTGCAAATTGCGGCTACGGCTGTTCCTGCCTCTGATCTGCTCTGTCATAGCTATAGTGCCACTAGCTAGCCAGATAGGCGGTACAATGAGGTGTCAATAAACAAGGAAGGAAGAGAAGAATCAAAGCGACCAAATCGGTCAAACAAAGATTAAAAATACTTAACGGCTTCCGCGCCACAGGAGATATTCGCAGCGGTATTTATAGGTACTTAAAGTTCACACATTCAGAAGCCCTCACACGAAAAAAAGTCCTCAAAGAGCGCAGAAGGACTTATTCGAAGGTGTTTACGTGTATTTATGTGTGCGTACCCGGTGGCAGGGTGGAGCTGGAATGGGAGGCATACTATCATCCGACAGAGCATTGCAATGCTCCGAGGTGCGCTGCGGGTCGGGAGAGGGTTGCGGTTAGGTTTAGGTGTCTGCCCCGGGGGAGGTTAGGGTTAGGGTGAGGGAGGAGGTAGGTTGTCGTTCGGACCAATGCTCCGTCGGATGATTGATTGATTGATTGAAATATTTATTAACAGTTTGTAGAATTGACAGTACATTTTAAGCACAAACTTAATACAAAGACTGTTAACTGTGAGTGGACGACCCAATTAAGCATTACACTTGTTTACAACAGGGTCCACATTGTTCAATTCATCAAAACATTTAGAGACATACAAACATTTAGAGACATACAAATAGACATTTCTATGTAGCTAAAGAACAGAACAGGAATTCACCATATAGGAAGCATGAAAGTACTGCACTCAGTGCACTCGCTGGAATAGGACCCCATGCTATCTGTGTCTAAAAAATGTCAGAAACTTCAGTAGCATTGGGTTCTGCTTGTAGGGCTAGTTAATGCTTAGCATAGGTAGCCAACTCAGGTTTGTGTGCAATTCAGGTAACACTTTGTGCACACAGCACTTCAAGCACCTTTGTTTGTTTATCTCACCCCCCCCCCCCCCCCCCCTTATCTATCTATCTCTCTTTCTCTCTCACACACACACACACACACGAACGCACGCACCCATGCACGTTAATGCTCACTTAGCATACTGTAGGTAGCTAACTCACCTGCAGAATGAAAACAAATCCACCAGTTTGTTGTTATGAAGATAACTTCTCTTTCAAGCTGTCACACACAGTTTTCACTTCCTAACACGCCAGACTACTCCACTTCATGGAGTGCAAAGTTACATTATAAGTTGTTTATATTTTTCACTCTGTTTACTATAACAAACATAAGTTTGCAGCCCGTGTGTGTGTGTGTGTGTGTGTGTGTGTGTGGAGGGGGAGGGGCGTGGCTACCGGAGGGTTTTAAAGAGCGCGCTTGAAGCCTGGTTAGGGAGTGTCTACCAATTCACTGGAGCGTCTACTTCAGCCATGTCAAACATACGGCCCGCGAGATGATTTAATCCGGCCCCCCACTTGTAGAGCATAAATGTACGAGTCTGTCCAAAAAAAAGTAAGTCTCTAGCACATTCCTGTCAAAAGTTATGATTATTTTTAAAGAAATATAAACCAAATGCTCAATCCCAGTTATGAGCTTCCCTCCCTAACTAATCTGATTGCTGTCAGCTGTGCTCCTCTCTCTGCTGCTGCGTGTGGAAGAGTAGCCTACTATACTTCTCCAGTACAAGGGTCTATAACCGAGGGACCATTCAGATAACAGAGCTCTGACAAAGAAATGATCAGAGATGGGCAGTATTTGAAATACATGTATTTGAAATACGTATTTGAAATACCTTTTTGTATTTTGTAATTTGTATTTCGCCGAGATGGAAGAAATGAGATTTTTTGACCCAGTATTTGTATTTTGTATCAAAATACATTTTCAATATATTTTGCCCATCAGAGATGGGCAGTATTTGAAATACATGTATTTGAAATACGTAGGCCTATTTGAAATACTTTTTTGTATTTTGTAATTGGTATTTCGCTGGGATGGAAGATGTATTTTGTATTTTGTATTTAGATAAAAAAAATTGACCCAGTATTTGTATTTTGTATCAAAATACATTTTCAATGTATTTTGCCCATCTCTGGAAATGATCATATGATATATCCCACCACTGCAGATTATACATTATTTAATGATGTTATGAAAATAACTTCTCAGAAACTGGTCCCTGATATTCAGGAAGCAGCAAGTGAAAACAAGACAGGTGAAATGTCATGGTTTTCATTTATTTTCCCCCCCTTTGGCTAAGTAATAACAATTAAGATTTTAAAAATAAAGTATTAGTTATTCACTCATATTTGTTTTAATGTTTCATTGTTCATCACTTCAATAAAAAAGCAGGCCTGCATAAAACCAAGGGTTGTGCCATTGTGTAGCCTTTTACAAATTTCTGCTGAGACAGTATTTGAAATTTAAATATTCTATTTTCAAATGGTTTATTGGTGCTCCATAAATAACAATAGAACTGCACTCTGTCGAGTGCATACTTGCTTGTTGCACACTAGTAGGCCATAAATGGCCAACTAGTGCGCAAGCAGAGCGCGCAAGTACTTTTGACCGCTATAAACTGTCAAATCTCAGTATCTCTGTGAAGGAATGTTTGAAATGTCTAATTATTAGGTGTAACTATTTGCTACCTACCTACTTTATATGCATGTAACACCTAGTATTATTAAGTATGGTTCAAGTTTCTATCTATATAAGAAATACAGTTTTATCAATTTAGAAATATTCTGGTTGTCAATTGTTTTAAATGTATTTAATATTGGACTATAGTGATATTAATACTAAATCATGATCAGAGTAATATGTGTCTCTCACTTCAATTTCTGTAATAATACTTTCACATTTGTTAAAATATACATGATCTAAAATACTTCCGTAATCTGTAGTTGGATTTGTATTTAATTGTTTAAAGCCTAATCTTGACATGAAGGTCTTTATACTTCTACCTTTCTCACTATATTGGTCTTCATTGAAATCTCCTATTATCATAATTGCAGAAGTCGATAGATAGATATACTTTACCATGTTTTCGAGAAATGTGTTTAATTTAGAAAGGTCTGTTTTAGGTGATCTGTACATAAGAATGATATATAGATCTTTATCTTTTACATGTATGTATACGTGTTCTACTCTTTCTAATATCCTGATTTCATTTTGAATTATTTTAATGGAAATATCTTCTTTTATAACAAAAAACCGTCCCAGCCAATCCGCCACTTTTGATGCGTATGCAAATAAAACAGCAAATTGTGCCTGATTTGCTGGGACCAGATTACATACATGTATACACAGGAGCATTACCTTTAATCCTCCCAACACTATCGAAAACCAATTACACTCTGGCATTGGGTCCTTTAATCCACATATTTCTTACGTCATCATTGAGAGCTAGTTATACATATACTATATATATATATGTAATTTGTAAGTTGATTAGCGGTATACTGTGGTTACTTTGCGCCAAAAACCGTCCCAGCCAACCCGCCACTTTTGATGCGTATGCACCGTCCCAGCAAATTGTGCCTGATACGGCAGTGGTGCCAGATTAAATACGTGTATACACAGGAGCATTACCTTTAATCCTCTGAACACTAAAACATATCGTCATTACGTCACCATCGAAAACCAATTACACTCTGGCATTGGGTCCTTTAATCCACATATTTCTTACGTCATCATTGAGAGCTAGTTATACATATACTATATATGTAATTTGTAAATTGATTAGCGGTATACTGTGGTTACTTTGCGCCAAAAACCGTCCCAGCCAACCCGCCACTTTTGATGCGTATGCAAATAAAACAGCAAATTGTGCCTGATTTGCTGGGACCAGATTACATACATGTATACACAGGAGCATTACCTTTAATCCTCCCAACACTAAAACATATCGTCATTACGTCACAATCGAAGACCTATTACACTCTGGCATTGGGTCCTTTAATGATTAAAGGAACCAATGCCAGAGTGTAATAGGTCTTCGATTAAAGTTTAATCCACATATTTCTTACGTCATCATTGAGAGCTAGTTATACATATACTATGTAATTTGTAAGTTGATTAGAGGTATACTGTGGTTACTTTGCGCCAAAAACCGTCCCAGCCAACCCGCTACTTTTGATGCGTATGCAAATATAACAGCAAATTGTGCCTGATCTGCTGGGACCAGATTACATACATGTATACACACTTTACACAGGAGCATTACCTTTAATCCTCCCAACACTAAAACATATCGTCATTACGTCACAATCGAAGACCAATTACACTCTGGCATTGGGTCCTTTAATCCACATATTTCTTACGTCATCATTGAGAGCTAGTTATACATATACACACCATGTAATCTGGTCCCAGCAAATCAGGCACAATTTGCTGTTTTATTTGCATACGCATCAAAAGTGGCAGGTTGGCTGGGACGGTGCAAACGAGCCGGGCGAAACTATTACTTGTGCGCTCTGCTTGCGCAAGTAATAAGTTCCTGGGTGTGATATTAGTCCACAAACATAATTATGAGTGCTTTAAAATGTCTATGTAACACAAGGCACAAATTAGATCATATTGATCACTCATTTTACCGCATCCTACTGTGCGGAACATGTAAAAATATGACAGGCGCACGAGAGGTGAATGGTACCAGCTGTGTCCTTCTGATTTCCACACGACCTCTCTACTCACTATTAGAGGTGAATGGTACCTGTGTCCTTATGATTACCACACGACCTCTGTACTCACTATTAGAGGTGAATGGTACCTGTGTCCTTCTGATTACCACACGACCTCTCTACTCACTATTAGAGGTGAATGGTACCTGTGTCCTTCTGATTACCACACGACCTCTCTACTCACTATTAGAGGTGAATGGCACCTGTGTCCTTCTGATTTCCAGACGACCTCTGTACTCACTATTAGAGGTGAATGGTACATGTGTCCTTCTGATTACCACATGACCTCTCTACTCACTATTAGAGGTGAATGGCACCTGTGTCCTTCTGATTTCCAGACGACCTCTGTACTCACTATTAGAGGTGAATGGTACCTGTGTCCTTCTGATTACCACATGACCTCTCTACTCACTATTAGAGGTGAATGGTACCTGTGTCCTTCTGATTACCACACGACCTCTCTACTCACTATTAGAGGTGAATGGTACCTGTGTCCTTCTGATTTCCACACGACCTCTGTACTCACTATTAGAGGTGAATGGTACCTGTGTCCTTCTGATTACCACACGACCTCTCTACTCACTATTAGAGGTGAATGGTACCTGTGTCCTTCTGATTTCCACACGACCTCTGTACTCACTATTAGAGGTGAATGGTACCTGTGTCCTTCTGATTTCCACACGACCTCTCTACTCACTATTAGAGGTGAATGGTACCTGTGTCCTTCTGATTTCCAGACGACCTCTCTACTCACTATTAGAGGTGAATGGTACAGACAACCTCTCTACTCACTATTAGAGGTGAAACTCAAAGCGCTACATCTGCACCACATGTGTCTCCCCTATGACCACTCCCACATTAATCCTTTATAGTCTTCTAGCCTCCTACAAATGACCCAAATATATATATTCCCAATTTAGTCCGACCTTATGTCAATTCCCCCAGGGCCCAGTTGCCAGTGACATCCCTGTCACTGGCAACCCCTACTCATGCGGAGAACACTCTATCAGTGACTCAGTCCCACTCACATCACATCATGAAGAGACTTGACAAGTTGTTTCCCTGTGTGGAGGATTCAAACCCTATAGTCTCCATGGTGATCGGAAGGAATATTACCCCTACGCCACCCAAACAGGGTGCATAGATCTCTGAGCTTGTGTGGAGCTTGCAAGCCCAAGTTGAGAGAGGGCAGTGAGAAGAGCCAAGGCAATTGCATTATCAGTAAATCTGTTTTGATGATATGCAAATTGCCATGGGTTCAACCCGCTGGTCGGCAGCACTGAACAGATGAAGTACCACACCAACCTCTCAAAGCATTTGCTGACAATAAGCAAAGGGCAACAGGTCTCCTGTTGTTCAGAAATGCTACCTTGGAGTATTCTGGGACAGGCACAAAAAAATCATGAAACTTGTAAATGTGGTTGCACTTTCCCTCGATGGTGATTATGTCTGATTGACGGACATGACGTCACAGAAAGTTTATACGGAATGTTTATCTTCTATCTATCTATAAATGCAGTCTCTGTGTGTACGTCTGTAATCCACGTAACTGGAGAACCGTTAGCCCACCGACATCAAATTCGACACACGCGTTCTAACCCACCACAGGGAGTGCAGTGCCCGGTGTCGAGTCGGTCAGACCCACGGTTGTCCATAACCGCCCCAAAAAGGCCTCTGCCCGGGCTCTGGACCGGGCCCCCATGCCCAGGGTCTGTTCTGACCTCACAACACTATTTAGGCATGTCTGACACAGAACTCCATAAGCTGGCCTGTTCTGACCACAGTCTATGGTTCTGACATCCCCACATTCTGACATCATTCTGACGTCGGGCATAAAAGTGACACAGACATAATATCTGGGCGGGGCATGTATTTCCACTCCGCCTCATTCCAATTAGGCCAGTGCCCAACGGCACCGCCGTAGAGGCCCCACAGGCACCTCTAGTCTAGAATAAAGTCAGGCAATAACTATAGTCTGGTTGCCTCTGGCAACCACACTAATTAGACATTATTAACTGCAACCATGACTACAGAGAACCACACAGGTCTGTAAACATGCAAAATGTTTTTCTTCTTCTAGCATAAGAAGGAACAGTGTTCAAGGTCAAGTATTTTGTTCTTCTTATCTCCAGATTTCAGAGGTTGTTGTGACATCAAAGCCAACTCACTGCTGTGAGCAGCACATTTTCTCTTTCTACTTTAATTCATTTTCCAGTACAGAGGCCTCCAAGACCCTGTATTGTATGTGTCAAAGATGAGCCTTATCTTTCCATTATCGCAAATAGATTAATTCTGAATGAATCGTGAAAGGTATTTTCGTGTGTGTGTGTGTGTGTGTGTGTGTGTGTGTGTGTGTGTGTGTGTGTGCGGGCGCGCGCAGCCGCGCGCGTGCGTGTGTGTGTGCGTGCGTGTTGTGTGTGTGTGTGTGAATGCTTTCATTGGTGTGACAGAATACTGCATCCAAAGCAGAAGTGAGAGAAACATCTATAGAAAGCTGTCATTGTCAATGGCAATGAGTCTGGGGTTGTGTTTACCTGTCATGGGAGCCAGCTGACTGTCCTCCTGGAGGGTCAGCAGTCACAGATGAGGGGCTGGGCTGCATGGCAGCGCCCCCTGGAGGGAGACGGGAGCTGTTGATCAATAGCACAACAACAATGCTGCAACAGGTTTGGGTGGAAACAATGTCATGCTGGTAGAAATCTATCAGTGCTTTAATCATCAGACACACACACACCACGCACACACACGGAAGGGTGAAGAAGGGACATACTGAGCAAGTATAATGATTCACAGTTCTACCAAAGAACAAGTCAAGTGCCAACATGAAAAGGCAGAGTCTCAGTGGTTTGCTAGCCTTATTAGCCTGCATGTTATTTGACCCTCCTGCCACAATGGCACTGCTTACTCACAGTCTCTGGAATGTTTTGGCAGGGTGTTACAGCTGTCACCCAGACAGTGATCAGTGGTGATAATGAGGTGTTTGTTTTATTTCTCTACCTGAGCATAACCCCTCCCAGAATGGATGGCCCTCTTCCAGTCCTTGATAGTGTCTTTCCCTGCCAGTACAGGTGAACAAACTGCGTGGGGCTGATAAGCTGCTCATTGTAGAGGAAGAATAGAGAAGCACATGCATAAATAGTGCAATGGAGCAGCTACACACTCTGCTCCAGATAAATACCAAAGTTTATAACAGCTCTGGTGAATCGACTCAGTCAACGGTGTGGAGATGAATGTGAATGATAATCACCTGGTTGGGTGAGAGAGGTTTATAGTTATGCTACAGAGACATTCTGAATGTGCAACTGGGTCTCTGAATAAATGGGTTTATTGCCAATGAATATATTAATGAATGAATCCCCAATGAATATGGATATTAAGGCTGTCCTGGACTAAAGCAATTCTTAGATGTCTAACGGGCATTGGAATTTCTTGAATATATTAATATTTTGGTAGGCCTATATAATACCAAATGCTGTATGTGTGCTCAGTAAAACAAATCTATGTTTTATGGAGTGTACACATACAGCATTTGTCAACACTGTTGCGGATGTTACTTTCTTCTCCTTGATGTTTGCTTTGATGCCTTGACATTCAGCACCTAAAGCGCCTAAATACAGGCAAAAAATGTGCACACAATCTTCTCTGTAAACAATGCCATAACACTGCTGCCGAGCAGTGATGCACTTGCAACACCCAGGTCCACTGTCATACCTATATTGTATATATATACCTGTGCGAACTTGCGTTCAGAAGGTAAGGGCACTTCCGGGTTGCACCATTGAAATCCACACCACTCAAGAGTGCGTGGGTGAAGTTTCAAGGCAATCCGACAAGCAGCAATAAAAATGTGATCTAGACAGTCGATCCCATCCCCATAATTTGTAGGTCTAATTCCATTGACAGTCCCATCCCCATTAGGCCAATTTGTAGATCTAATTGCATTGACAGTCACATACCCATGATTTGTAGGTCTAATTCCATCAACAGTCCCATGCCATTATCTGTAGATCTAATTTCATCAACAGTCCCATCCTGTTCACATGATTTGTAGATCAGATGGGAAATATGTATGACGCCTTATTCAGCATTCTCAATAAAACATGAGACAGTCTTGCATCTTTTATTTTGGAGTGCCGCTTTTTCCACTTTGTTGGTTTATGAGTTAAGTTATATTTAAAGTTGAGCATCCACTGCCTTAAACAAGGGCAGTTTCCAGAGTTTATTTCTTTACATGCATGACCCTATGCCCTCTGTACATTTAATTTGGGTCCAAATTAAATATTTGTATAACATTTTTGGTCCTGCACCAACATTCTTCAGGCGCACATGAGGCTGAGAGGTGGCACATGTTTCTGAGGGGTTCTGCTCTGTTGGAGAAATGTGGCGTCAGCCTAATTTTATATTAGAGGTTTTCCAACAAAGATTCATATTTTATTGTAATTATGTACCAAACCCATTTCAATAACACAACTACACTGATAACAATACATTTTATTTCTATGCATTTTTCAAAACACAAAGTTCTTCATACATAAGCAGACACATTAGACATTAGACCACGCACACACACACACACACACACACACACACACACACACACACACACACACACACACACACACACACACACACACACACACACACACACACACACACACAATACAAAATTGTACGATTAAAAAAAAGAATATTTTTCAAGTCTGACCTATAGACCAGGTTAGATATAAATATACAGTAAATGTAGGCATACGTACCTGTATAATGTACAATCTACCACCAATAATATGGGCATACATCTATCATGTACTGTATATATGTACAGAATATCAACAGTGAATAATAATGAAAGGCTGACATATGTAGTGTCAGCCAGCTACACAGTGGGAATATGGATAACTATGTACAGTGAATATAAGAAATATTCAATCAGAGACATATTTAAAACAGTTAAAGGACCACTTCACCCATTTTCAACCATACATTCAAATAATTGTCCTCACTAATGCTGTACACAAATGACAAATGAGGCGCAGAGTGAGTACCTGAAATATGGCATCTTATAATGAGCTTTAGGTCCAATTGTATCAAGACAAGCTTCAAAGTGTGTGAAGTGCTCCTTTAACCTAAGCAGGCATCTCATTATGACACGTCAGTAGTTCATGAGCAAATGTGCCAGAATAAAGCAGGAGTCATTAATCCAAAACCAGAACACAGCATAAGGGGGCTTGGTGGAGCTTCATGGCTAACGGCACACAAAGGACTGACCAAGTCACTCAGTCTTGTGTCGATCATACAGGGGTGGGAGGGGTTCATCAGGGTAACTTGAGGTGAAAGAGGCCTTGCTGTGCCTTCTTCACCACAGGGCCTGTGTGCTCATCCCAGGAGTTGTCCTCGGTGATGCGGGCGCAGAGGAAGCTGCTGACTCAGCTGACCGGGTGATGTAGATGGAGTCCAGCTTCTCTCCTATCTTCCTGCAGTCCATGGTTAGTGGACTACATCAAGAGAACAAAACAGAAATACCCATGTTTGAGCAACTGAGAAGCTCTTCTTGCAGTAAAATATATTTACATAGATTGTGCATTGCATTCATTCACCCATTTACACACACACACACGTTCATACACCGATGGCAGAGGAAACCTGCATGCAAGGCACCTAACTGCTCATCGGGAGCAATTAGGGGTTCAGTGTCTTGCTCAAGGACACTTCAAAACTAACTCTGGGGAAGCCCGGAATCGAACTGGGAACCTTCTGGTTGCCATGCGGCCACTCTACCCACTGCCATCCCTCTAATGAAAAAACATGATCAACTATACAGTTGCATGCTTCTCACCCTCCTCACACTGACGTGTGTCTGTGCACGGCATCACACACCCCTCTGAATAACTCCAGAGAACATGCAGACATAATGTCTGCTGTGTTATTTGATCTATGCTATGTTTTATGTTTCTTTCTGTTAAGCACTTTGTGACCCTGTTCATAAAAGGTGCTATACAAATAAAGCTTTATATACAGTACGTAACACCAAGTCCTAATTGAACTCAGTAAGTAATGCAGTCAGTAGGCTAAAGTTCATTAACAAGTGTGGACTTTACTTACTGTTTTCTTTTATTTACAGTAGAGAATAATCCACTCATGGAAAGCCACCGAGAACGAGCTCCATGCTCCTGCAGTGCCTGAGAAGCATGGCCACTGAGAGTCCCACACACAGTAAACATGTTGCTAGCTCCCTTCAAAGCAGTCCAAGTACTCCAGGATGAAGTCGTAGCAAAATCGGTACTGGTCCTGAGGAAGAAAATCAAACAATAAAGATTGTACTATATAGTCGGAAAGTTGTGATTCAGGGTTTCAAGCCAACACAGTCTGTTAGATGTTGAAATCTGTGAGGGCTCTCGACCTTTGGCAGTGTGCAATATCGTATTAAAGATAATTAACAGGCTTTTTGCGCATTCATTTATGGCCAAATCTGTGCCTGGCCAGACACATTTTCTTTACATCTGGAACACCTCCTAGTGGTGTATTTGAATGAAAGCCACCTCTTACCAGAGACTCCAGCATGTTGGGTTTGGAGTTGCGTAGCGTCTTGACAGCATAGAAGATGTCCACCATGTTCTGGTACTGGATCATCTCCAGCAGAATGGTGCAGGCACAGAATGTCCCACTGCGGCCACTGCCGTTTCTGTGGGCAACAACACAATGGTCACAGGTCAGTTTGTCCATCCATGTTGACAATGCCATGGTGCACAATTATGCCATGGTGCACATGTGGTTACATGAGCCACTTTCTTTCATCCTTAACCAAATGAAATTAATCAGTGATTCATATAAATGAGCTCTGATTTAAACATCTGATTTATGTCCCCTTTACTCCACATCGACTGTTTCTGGCAACTTTATCAGTATATATTTAATATTGGTCGATCCTGCCCAGCGTCAGTTGGAACCAGTAAATTGCTGTGCCCAGCAATTTGTTGCTTAGAGCCCTTTTCAAGGTGACAGTGACAACATCATTTTGAGCATATAGGATATCATCTAACCGAAACACTCACAGGACAATCATGACGACATGAGAGAATGGAAAATAATCATCAACATTTTTCTTTCCCATCATTCTATGACATACAGTATTCTGTTGATACAGGCTTTGAGAGATCAGCTAATTTTCACTTCGTGTTGATCTAGTCCTCTCTAGATGAGGAGTGGCTAAATAGATGGAACACAAGTATAAAAAATCAGGTACAATGTGCAACAACAATAATGCTAAACAACCATAACAATGGAAACAATATAAGAGCCGTTTCATATCAGTAGGAGGTACAGTAGAGCCTGGTTCGAACCCCAGCTGTAATGTATACAGTAGAGTATGGATTTATCACAAACACAGTAACAACCGAGAATCACCCTCATGTTTTTTCACATGTTTCCAGGAATTAAATCAACACATTGTTGAAGTTCAGTGATCAATAATAACCATGCTTGTGTCTCCTACATCACTTGATACTGGTTCATATGGACACACTGTGTCTTCATAGAGAAATGGTCAAAGAGGAAACGCTACAAGCAAGTGAAAAGTGAGGAACGGCCACATTATGCGACATCCTGCCAGAGGTATTGTCCAGGTTATCATAAAGGAAAGGCCATAATCAATAAACTACTGCCACACTTCCTCTCTCCAGAGGTGAAGTCACAGAAGGGCATGGCAGACCCAGCAGCCAATAGCAGCAATATTAAGAGCATCAATCGTCCTCAGTGCTTTGGCAGTGTAGGATTCACTGTGTCCAGAACCAAGGCTTTCTGTATGAAGACATCATTGATTTCATCTCCATAATCTCTGTCCCGGTTGTCGCGGCTAACGCCATGTGACAGTGCTGAGTGATGCTGGCAGACCAATTCTGCAGCATCTATTCATATTCATCAGGGGGCTCTGCTCCAACCGGGGAGCTTATGACAACAAGAGAGTAAAGAGTAACACACACACACGCACGCATCACACATGGCACACACGCACATGCACACGCACACACACACACACACACACACACACACACACACACACACACACACACACACAGCCTCCAAAGGGCTCAACGGCGACACCTGGCGTCCCAGGTGTGCCCCCCTCAGCTTTCACAACATCCATGTTCATTTTGCAGCCCAGTTGGGGTTCTTTCTCTTGATCCATAGCCAGCTGCTGCTTCGTTCGGCAGCCTGTGACAGCGACCTGACGGCTTTGCAGAACGCCTGTCCTCGCACTCCCATCCCCTCAAGAAGCTTGGTTGTGGACGTGGCAACAAATCCTCTACACCCGACCTCAACCGGAAGCACCTGGGCACGCCAGCCGTGTTGTTCTGCCTCGGCTGCTATGTCAGAGTACTTCAGTTGTTTGCGTTCGTATGCTTCACCAACTGCAGCTTCCCATGGTACAGTTAGTTCAACAATGAAAACAGACTTCTGGGAGGTTGATCACAAGACCAGGTTACTGGCTGGTTTCTTGTCTAGATCAACCAGCATCCTCCAGTCTCGGGCAGAGTCTAGGATGGTTGTTTCGACTCTTGCAGATGGCTTTGCTGGGGGTTGTCCTGCTCTTACAAAAGGGGTGGTGTTTGAGTGTCTGGGCATTGGTGGAGGGAGGGCATTGTTGGTAGCTCTCCTTCCTTCCAGGGTGATCGCCAGTTGTCTTAGTCATATACTTAATCAGTGTTATATAAGTGGATTATAATGCATTGTAAGTATGTTTATAATGCATTATAATGTTTTGATACATTATAAGAACGTTATAATACATTATACAAATGTTTATAATGCATTGTAAGAATGTTTATAATGCATCACAGACACCAGGTGACTCACAGGCAGTGGACAACGGTGCGTCCCTCTCCACACTCCCTCTGCCACTTGTGCACTTGAGCCAGCAGGTTGAGGAAGGCCTTCTTGGAGTCGGGCACGTCACGGTACGCTGACCAGCGCTGGAACTGGAACTGGCACACGACCAGCTGGCCCTCCTGGAGCTGAGGAAGACAACACAGCTCATAAACAATAGCTGTGTGTGTGTGTGTGTGTGTGTGTACGCCTGGATGCCTACACAAGATGCTGTTTGCATTCCAGTATCTCTGCATCCGTCAGCATGCAGCTGCAAGTGCGTGCTGGGTGGACAAGTTTCTGTATGTGCCATTTAACACTTGTGTTTGTGTGTGTCGTGTGTGTGTGTGTGTGTGTGTGTGTGTGTGTGTGTGTGTGTGTGTGTGTGTGTGTGTGTGTGTGTGTGTGTGTGTGAGAGAGAGAGAGTGCGCAGAATAAAGCTACATCATCTTAGTTTGTGTGTGTGTGTGTATGTGTGTGTGCGTGTGCGTGCGTGCGTGCACTGTCAGCAGTGTGACTCTTAGATTTATGGGTGTATTGCTGGGCAGGGGGCTGAGAGGTCCCGGTGTGCTCATACATAGCCACGCCCCCGGTGCACGTCAGCTCACACTTAAGGAGCGGTGGAACATCGTTAGTCATGTATAAACTGGGCTGTAAAGACACCTGACGACACACAGAGGAATGTGAGCTACTGTACAGGTGTGTATTTTACACCTCCATATAATGCTTACCATGCATTCCTCTTTTATTTGTACGATTTCATCACACACACAGGAAAACATGTGCTAGATATATAGAGCGAGAGAGAGAGAGAGAGAGAGAGAGAGAGAGAGAGAGAGAGAGAGAGAGAGCAGAATAAAGCTACATCTTAGTGTGTGTGGATGTGTGTGTGTGTGTGTGTGTGTGTGTGTGTGTGTGTGTGTGTGTGTGTGCCTGTGCCAGTTTAAGGAGAATGCCAAGGTCAGCTGGCAGGGGAGCTGAGGATGCCAGTCACAGTCAGCACAGGAGGGAGGGCTGTGGGCACCGCTGCCACCCTGCACTGGCATTCCTAAAGCACTCCACGGTGATTCCCATCTGCGGGCGCTTCTTGCGTTCTTGTGCAAATTCATATTATATGCATGAGAAAAATCACAAAACCAACCTTTTTTTAAGGCAAGAGACAATGAGCACCTTTGAGGGTACATACCCCTCGCTAACGCATGCCACGTGCACACAAGTGTTTCTCCAACGAGAGGACAAACTGGACACTTCCATTTAGCATTCTTGCAGTGCCCCGATTGGTTTTTGTTCATGATTTCTTACCAATTTTCCTCACGCCAGGTATTTCATTTAATTGAAATGTCCGTTATGGTTTTATGAACAAAAACAGCAGAGCCTCTGGGGAATAACTCCTCTGCTGAGAAATATGGCCTGCATTCCAATCAAAGCCCCTCTTTAGTATGCCAACGGACGCATGAAAGGCAGGGAAGACGCCCATCGAAGGCAATGCCGGGAGGAAATTGAAAAAAGGGGGTGAGACTGACCTTTACTGCATGCATGTCAATGTGCTTCTCTACTGTGTTTTCCCACGTTACGGAGAGTGACTATGGTGTACATCTTCACCCTTATAGGTGGCTTTATGGAAATCCCAGCAGCGCTGGTTCAATTTCCTGGCCTGGTGAATTCAAATATGTCCTTTGCAGCATGTATAATAGGGAGCTATGAATAAATTGTTTAGTGTATTTATTTGACAACTTCCCTGACACTGCCACTGGCGGGACGCAACACCGGAGTGAGTAGTGCCGTGTGCATAAGAAAGTAGCTACAGAAGGACAGAGACAGAGGCACTGAGGCACGCTGTGTGTTGTAGCATGATAGCAAGTGAAGCCTACAGACAAAGAAGGCTCTTCGTTTGGAACTTGCTGGAGCGACCCAAATGCTGGCTGCCGTAAAGTCAGAAGCTCTTGAAGCGCGCATTTGTTACTCATCACCTGAGAGCACACAGCCCAGAAGTGCTTCCAGCCGTCAAAAGTGCACAACACCACCGACTTGCAGGTTTCACATGAAAATGGTACACAGTACATTTGTCAACATCATGATTGCACAGCAACATCCTGAATGTCAGTTTGACTCTGACACCTGCCCCACACAGATCTTTTTGGAATTCAGCTTTACAGAATACTGAGATATGTGAGGCTCTTCAGTCCTTTTTGTCGATAAGGTTTCCAGCATAAGAGTCCAAATCATGCCATCTCGGTGTACACTAACACACAGTGTAGTATGTGTGTATAAAACCTTTACCCGGTGTGCCAGCAGATTTACTGAGAATGATTAATGGCATGAAATTCTCCTCTCCTGGAGAATGTTACTCACAAGATTTTGAAAAGAGCTTTCTGCATTTTAATCTTCAGATAATTTAGCAATATTTAATGACATCTTTATCTTCAGGAGTAATTCCTCCAACTACTGAAGAAATATATCATGTCATTGACATCATCAACAATGTTTAGACCCATATCTAAATTAGCCTTTCTTTCCAAAGTACTAGAGAAAGTGCCTAGTATTTTCTTTTATGATTGTCCCCTGATTCTTTGAAAAGTTTCAGTCTAGTTTTCAAACTCATCACGGTTCAGAGCCTGCACTTCTACAAGTTTGAAGTTCTCAAATTCTGCCCGAACCTGACCCTACCCAACCTGACGTTTTCGGGCTGGACCGAGCCCAAAATGTATGCTAATTAATTAGTCGTGCCATGCCAGCCTCGGCTTCTGTGAAGAAAAAAATATATATATCTACTAGCGGCCTAATGGTAAGGTAGACGGAGAGTGTCTTGGATGAAATGGAAGTGGGTGTCTCATGCAGCTCAATGTAAACTTTACTAATTTATCTAATTTGTCTAATTCCTAGCCCATGTTATTAAAGAAAAACAGGTGACAATGGCCAAAACTCAATCGAAAACCGGTGCTCGAAAATCAGAGATCAAAATGTTTTGGCCATTATTTCTGGAACGGAAAGTCCAATCTGCTCAGTTCAAAGCTTGTTGAATGCATGACTTTGAGGACAGAAAGCGAATAATGACAACTCATGTTTTGTTTCTAAAGGCTCATTTATAGTCTGGATTTTCGGTGGTGAGGTGACCACCGCTCCCGTGGTGAGCTGACCACCGGAGCTGAAATAACGTTGAGCGGTGGTGAGTAAAAACAGAGAGAAGGGCTGGAGCGGTGGCGGTGGATTGCTCTTCACCGCGGCTCGTGGCGTCATGTTGTAGTTCGGTGGTCACCTCACCACTGAAAATCCAGGCTATGAATGAGCCTTAACAGCTGATCATGACATATCATAATTGATCGTGTAAAAAAATGTGTAGGTGAATGGCATCGTGCTAGACTGGTTTATGTCTTACCTGAGTGGCAGAACTTTCTCTGTATCAGTTGGGAATATTTATTCCAGCTATCGATTTAATTTGTGATTTAATTAAATTAAATAATTTTTTTGAATATTGAATCTTGGAGGTATGAAGTGCCACCGAATGTATGGAAAGACTGAACCCTGAGCTGAAACATTTTGAACAACTCACCCTCGTGACATTCTTGACCCGAAACAGACGAGTGATGACATCGTCGTCCGCTGACATGGACAGAAACTCCACTTCCATGGGTCCATACTGCTGTAAGCCAGGCTCCGGCCAGTACTGGACACACGGCTAGAGAGAGAGAGAGAGATATGATTGAACTGTACCAGAAGATAACCAGGAATTGCAGTAGACAAGCAGAAAAAGAAAATGTTGATATTCGGGCCAACAGTTTCTTACAAGTCTCTTGTGGAGGAAGCTACATGTCCTACATCTTTAGGTCCCTTAATTTAAATAATGTGCTGACCGGACCAGTTCTGTATGCATGAACGTGCATTCAAATCCATGTGCGTTTTTTCCCCAAACAGCTCTTACGCTTATCTCAAGAACGCACGCAGATGATGTGTGTATGGCAAGTGTGTTTGTGTGTGTGAGTTATGAGTGGTTTTAGAATGATGGACACAGGTGCATTTTCTAAATGTGTGGCTGGTGAGACATTAGGATACAACAACACACAGAAGTGTGTGTGGGGAGGAATTAATTGGCATAACGATTAAAAAGAAAAGTGGTAAGAATCACAAAACAAAACACCAAGAGTGTCATCACAAGTGCACATGTCTTCTTTAAGTGTTTAAGCGAGGAAGAGAGGAGATTTGATAAGTGGTTGATTACATATTCTGCTGGTTTTAATGCTCATGAGTGCAAGGTTTGCTTTTGCACAGACATACCCCGCAATTAAAAACTGGTGGTGATTACCGATACTGATGGGTGTTGAAAAGGAGGCAATTTATACCTAAACAAAACATAGGCTATTAATTCAGTCAGCCAATAATTAGTCTCAGAAATCAAAGACAACCATGAACCTTCCACACCATGTTCCCACATGGGCCAGTTGCATAAGTAGTTACAGCCTTAGTAAACCAGACATGAATTCCATGCACCTTACCAGAGCACATTTCAATTCAGGCTATTTGTTTTAAGGAATATCAAGTTAAGCTCAGAGGGACAGACACAGCATGTTCTGAGCCTTTGATGTATGTAAATCTGGCCCTGAGACGTTCCTAGAAACTCCAAACACTGACACCAGGGGAGAGATTTGCCAGGGACACCCTAACAAATACAGAGAAACAAACATACCGGTATCCATATTACGACTTCACAACAGGATTTTGCAATACGTGACTAATTATTTTGAGTCGATAACATGCATGAAAGTGACATTTTGTTTCCCGTTAATTTCTGCTGCAGAGCCAATCAGATGAAACTATGGTACACTCAGCTTTGATGAAGTGTGTTCGTAATTTGTAATGTTGTGTTAGTACAGTAACATGTCACTGCTTGTACCTGTAAACTGTATTTCAATATTATGCCCAATGGTGGACTTGTCTAGAAAGTGTTTTAAAGCTGGATAATTTGATTTCCCTTGATCGCTTCCAAAAAACAATAATTGATTAATATTTTGAAATATGTCTGTATCTAATGTCTGTCATCTTTTGGATTTGTTGTTTGTTTGCTGCTATTTTGTTGTTCTTGTAATCAGGGAGTCAGAGAGTTTGCACACGATGTTAAAGTCAACTAGGTGCAAATTTCCATTGACAGCCCATACATCCAAACAGAAAATGCCTATCTGATTGTATTAAACAACGTAAAAGTCATCAACATTGCAGCTGTACGAAAAGCTTGAATTATCCTCTTTCTATCTGTTAAGTGTTTGTTTAATAAAAATCCACTGTAGACATGTAGAAGTGTTGGAGCTTGGAAGTGCTTGTTGGATCACCACCTGTTTTGAATTTGCACCTAATGCAGGAGGCAGCAGGACATTGCTTTACTGAAAACGAGCGCTTCCAAACTCTGATGGCAAGATAGCCGTGGTCTGCAAAAGGTCAATTATCCTTCCCTGACTAAATGAAGGTGAAATATAATCACAACAAGAGAGCTCACCCAGGCTGAGTTGGACTGGTTGAGTTGGTTCAACATGACCACCGAGGTGCAGCCGTAGTCAAACACCAGCCTCCAGAAGTCGGCCGTGGTGCCGGCGAGCGGGTGAGGCGTCACGATGAAGGCGGCGGGCCGGTGGAAGCTGTCGGTGAGCGCCGCGTTGATGTAGTTGTTGCTCTCGCCTTCGGTGGTGACCAGGAAGGCCAGCGCGCGGTCGGGAGGCAACACGTCCATGCTGCGGTTCTTCTCCCGGTTCCTGGGCAGCAGCGCGATGCTGCACTCTTCAACGTCCAGGTGAGGCGTCACCGAGTTCAGAGTCTGGGGTAAATGAGGAGAGAAAACAAGAACTAAAGTAAAAGTGGGTGAGGAGGAGGAAGACAAGAGGAGAGAGGACGAGGAGGGTGAGGAGAGGACACCATCTGTAGGCTTTTAAATACGTAGGCCAGATAAACAACCCTAGTTAATTTTGTCACAACAGGATTCTCTAATAAGTGACTAGAATTATTAGTCCTATCTTTGAGATTTGGGGGGCGGCCATACTGTAGCTTAGTGGTTTGAGAAGCGCAGCAGAGATGCGTTCAGCAGCGCTAATGTCAGACGGGTGAATTTACAAGGACAAAATAAGCACACGAGACCTCTGTCTTTATAAAGAACAAACAGTCTGTAATCAGAGAAGCTTTTTTTCTCCTGAGACTGAGCAATAAATCTGGCATAATTCATATGGGGCATAAGATGAGAACATAATATGGAATTAAAATTCCACTGTTACTTTGAAATGCAAAACCCTGGATCAATGTGGCTGCTGTTGTCCTGTGTATCTAGTCTGGATGGAATAAAGTGTTGAGATCGCATTGCAGAGGGCAGACAGGGTAGGGGCAGAAGGTTTTGAGGTGATGCTAAGGTGCTGCTCTCTTTTTTTTGCACTAGGTATGTTGGCGTGTGTGTTATTTAGATGTTGTACGAGTCACTGTGCACCTCTATTGTCTTGTATTGTAATGTATTGTATTCATGAATGCTGCAGTGCGGGTCTTTTGTGTCCAAGACAAATTTCTCCCTCGGGAGACAAAATAAAGTAACCTTGAACCTTGAATATATGAATATAATATTCTCCAAACGGCACATAATGAAGCATCATTATTGTATAAAGAAGGATGCCTCTGGTTGTGTGATGTCATCACCCCTCTATATTCCCTCTGTGCAAAACATCTACATCCATACAGTACATCGATTCTACAGTATTCTTTATGATTTATGATTTGATTTACTTCCACACAGTTTGCCGGTAATTGGCTTCAAATATGGATGTGTTTTTTTTTTACTTACAACAACAAAAAACACCATATTATATATCACGAACGCAAAATCCAATCAACCCCAAATACATGTTGAGGGGACTCTATAGAGTGTACCCCCAAAATATATTAGCTTTCACCCATTGGAGGCGCTACAAATGTGGAAAAGTTGCATTATATGTAATTTTGGTGTGGTTGCATGGAGGTGTTGTTCTGACCTGAGTTGAAATAATAATAATGTTTTAGTGTTATATGTTGTGTATGTTTTAGTGTTATAGATGAATTGCGCATGTGTTAGTGTTACAGATATGTTGCATATATGTATTTAATGTGTTCTGACCTGGAACTCTTCTCGTAGCTGGGATGAGTTGCTCTGGGAGTCCACGCGCAGCATGTCCTTGTAGGTGAGGGCGAACTCGTTGACCAGGATGGACGTCTCTCCACACAGACAGGCCTCCAGGATGGCATCATGGATGAAGATGTACTGCTCCTGCAGGTCATCAACAACAGCACAGTGAACATGGAGAGGAAATTAACTGAGAGTCTTACTCTGTGTACAGCCTGAGTTATACTCTGTAGTCCAACAGTATCACCTCTGTAAAACTGTGAGCACTGCAAACTAAATGGAAGACAGATACATAAAACAAGAGCAGAAGCAAAAAACTAGATACATAAACAATGAATAATCAAAGTAAGGTGATGAATGGTGGAAAATGTAAATGCAACTTAATGTACTCAGATCTTTTCCCCAGAGGAATGTCTTTGCGTTGCTGAGTTATGTAATTTCGCCTGAGTTGGTGTATGAGGCAAGGTGAATTGTGCGCATTCACGATGCCCAGTTCGCCTCATTTATCTTTGCTTGTCTTTGCATTGACTTTGCATCTCGCTGCAGGGAAAATATCATTGCCCCCTGTATGAACGTACCTTTAGAGACAGTCAGTATGAGCAGCTGAATGTACCTCTGTGTAGATCATGTTGATGTGAATAGACTCTATAGCTGAATGTACCTCTGTCTGGATTATGTTGATGTGAATAGACTCTATAGCAGCTGAATGTACCTCTGTGTAGAATATAGATCATGTTGATGTTGTGAATAGACTCTATAGCAGCTGAATATACCTCTGTCTGGATCATGTTGATGTGAATAGACTATAGCAGCTGAATGTACCTCTGTCTGGATCATGTTGATGTGAATACTCTATAGCAGCTGAATGTACCTCTGTCTGGATCATGTTGATGTGAATACTCTATAGCAGCTGAATGTACCTCTGTCTGGATCATGTTGATGCGTCGGGAGCACAGAGTTTTCACACAGTTGTAAATGTCCACCACGCCTTCACATTCAGCCATGTCCAACATGACGTCCAGCACGATGTAGCAACCGGTACGACCTGCCCCCACACTGACACACAAACACACACAGACACACGCACACACAGACACACGCACGCACGCACGCACGCACGCACGCACGCACACGCACACACACACACACACACACACACACACACACACACACACACACACACACACACACACACACACACACACACACACACACAATGTTTAGTTTTACTCATCAGAAATGTGTGACCTGTTAGTAACACAAGTAAGATGCGCAGACTCGGGAAGCGAACGCAGCTCGTAAATTTCAATAACAACAAATAAATTACGTACTTTTTTTACGTTTCCTTTCTTAACGTTTTTTTTTAAAGTTTTATGTGTTTGTGTGTACGTGTGTGTGTGTGTGTGTGTGTGTGTGTGTGTGTGTGTGTGTGTGTGTGTGTGTGTGTGTGTGTGTGTGTGTGTGTGTGTGTGTGTGTGTGTGTTTGTGTGTGATACAGCTGCGCCCTCTGGTGGGTAGTGTCACAACGTGACACACAGACAGACAGTTCTGCCTTGGTTACATAGTAATCGCTCATTGCATTTGCAATCACTGCATTCGCAACAAGTGTCAAACATGGCTACCACAGTTGCTCAAATGCAATATTCTATTAATCTTTGTAGGGCTATGGGTATGTGATAAACAAATTATAACCTCACACATTGGTCAATGCTCAGGTGATAATTTCTATTAACGTATAGGTGATTTCCATACAATAATGAGTGTATGTAGTAATAATATTAATAATAATACAGCATATATCATTAGGTATGAATCAGAGATGTTCAAAAGTCTTTGAGGCATTTCCTTATGTGCCAAATAAAAAGTTTAATCTGAAAGAGGACGAGTCTGAAGTCAAGTCTGAGGTCACTGTGTGTGCGACTTATTTACGACCCGAGTGTCAAGTCTCAAACTCGAGTTCCCATCTCTGGTAAAGTTTGGGGCGGGCAGGAAGTGATGTAATGTCTGTTCTAACTGTTCTAACAGTGAACGTCCACAGGACAGTACGTGTCATGAGATGCTAACCTGCAGTGAACGACCACAGGACCAGCATCGGGAGGCGTGGAGGCTTTGACTCTCCGTATAAAGGCCAGCAGGCCTGTGGCGTGAAAGGGCACCCCGTGCTCTGGCCACGAGGTGAAGTGGAACTGACGCACTTCGTGCTTGGCTGAGTAGCCTCTCTGTCAAAACACACAAAGACAACAGGAATTAGCATTACATTGAGATTAGCCTCATAGCGTTTGCTCATGCCAGTTTACGTTCTCATTGAGTCATTTTGACAAAGCTTGTAACTCAGTATTTAAAATGAGTAAGTCATGCTTGAGAAAGTTTCTCATCACTTTGTGATAAGTGATCATTATTTTATGATATTATGTCATATTTTGATAAGTTTCTCAATATGATGTCTTAAGGTCCTTTCAGACAGGGAGCGAGTGACGGTCTGCTCCAGGTCTGCTCATACGGGATGCGTATTGTAAATAAAAAGCTCCCCACAATCCAGGTCTAGTCGCCCGCAGGCGTGTGCACGAAACTAGCATGTGTGCGGCAAATTCACAGGACTGCCCCCATGAAAATACGCTTGCATAATCGGCCCTCAACTTCTCTGCACGTAACGAAAATAAATGCATGCCTCTCATTGAAAAATAATTACTAGGTGTGTCAGTCGCTCCCCGTCTGAAAAGGCCTTTAGAGGTATTATTGTTTGTTCGTCACAGTTGGTGGAAAGAGATGCTTTGGACAAATAGTATAGATGATTGGTTTCCCAGGCAGCAGACCCGGCTTCAAATCCAGGTGTTTACAGTAGACTCTCAGTCATTTACCACTCTGAGTGTAAATTAAATGTCAAAGTGGATGCAACGCAAAGATTTGAGGAAGAGAGAAATAAAAAACTAAAGTGGCTAGTGAGGGAGAGGGGCGAAAACAAACTCTCAGCATCTGCCATATTTCTGCTGATTTGAATAACCAGCAGCGTTCACCCAGTGAGAGCAGCTGTGATGGAATGATGCTAATAGAGTGTTTGTGGCACTGTCACTACAGAGTGACTCTGAGCCATTTCAAAGAACAGCAGCATGAAGGAGCCCTTTGGGAGACTACAGGATGGGAACACTGGGAACAAACCAGTAGCACTGGAGCAGCTGCTCTCTCCAGCTATATTGGAGAAGAGATGGAAGTGTTTTTAAGCAGCTACTCATGCTAATTCCTCTCAATGATGATTTATCCAGAGAGGCCCACGTTCTCATCGGTAATAAGTCCTGTCAGATTTTAAGCTGTTCTATAAATAGACCAAGTCACCCTGAGCGGCAAGGACGGAGTTCTCCGTTCAATCAATTAGTAACGCCCAGCGCTCAGGACGGAGATTGAGAAAAAGGACAGAGATTATTGATATCAAAAACCGATCGCATCGCTCCACAGGCTGGGAGCATCTGTTGCGCAACATTCAATGTTATTTCCCGGTGGGACGTCATCGAAAATGCTTCCCCATTTTAGACGACGAGACCGAAAATCTTAAAATGTGAATAACTCTTGATCTAAGTCCTCAACCTATGTAACAGAGAAATATCACTTACTTTCAGGAATGGCAAAATGACAAAAGCAAATAAATAGATTTATAAGGGTTCAAACCCTTTGCCAGTTCATTGTTTTTTTCTCCTTCTCCTTCTTGTCAGATGGTACATGGTAGAGACGTGACATTTTCACCAGTGATTGGAAGTTGTGTCATTCTAATTAAAGGTCAAAACTTTCACAAAGTCACAACTCCCACGCTGCGAGTCTAGTTTCTATGAAACCTGCCACAAAACATCCATAATATATCCTCACTCTACAATAACTACTAAAGTCTGACTCGATTCTCGAATACTCTCTTTGTCCTTGCTGCTGCAGTGCAGGTAAAGCTGCCAGACGTCTTAATGGAGGCAGCAGGTAGGAGGTAACCACCCGCTGTGTGTAAGTGCCTAACATACTGCGAGGGCTGCACCTACGTCGTCTCATTATTGAGTGCCAGTAACACAGCAAGGCAGAGAATCAGAGACCTTGCAGGACATTTTAGTCAACTAAAGGACCAAGTGAAGTAAATTATTTCCTTCTCTATTGCAGCAATGACAGCAATGATGTGATCAAAATTGTTAATTTTATGGAGCCGTTGGACCATTGCCAATTAAATGCAATTTTGTCTGTGTTACGGACCACGGTCCTTCTGATTATTTGTTATTTGTTTAAGTATAATTATTATTTATGGTGTCTATTAAATTAGGATAATTTTGTTATTTGTTTTATGGCATGTGACAAGTTGTATTTCTTTTTGCTACAGTACTCAAGTGAATTGACAGACATGGCTCTGAGTGACAGGTCCCTGATTGGACCTGCCCCTCTGTTCCTTATTGGTTCTCCCCGACAACACCAGTTTCCTGTTGGCTGGGCACTCTTCCTGTCTCTGTATAAAAGCTCAGTTAAACTTGGACTTCACCAGGGGACGACAGCATTCAGCAGCAGAGACTCGATCCCTCTAGTCCTCTCTTGTGCCTGCCTTAGGGCCGATTCATACTCCTATTTTAGAGCCGAATAAAAGTAGGTTCGGCTCTGTAGAGCCTACAATTTGACGTCATTTGAGGTTTGGGGGGCGGGTACCGTCCTAAAGTCGGCTCTTCGGTGCCAGGTATTTTCTTTTTTCAACTTATTGTAATTTTGGTTAGTTAGGTTAGTTAGGGATTTAGAATTGTCTTTTGTTTAACATTCTGTTAGGGCCTTTAGATAGGGGTAAACTTTAGATTTTTAGTTAGATTCGTTTTGTTAGAATAGCACCTGCACCTTGAAGCCAAAATGTGAGAGTTGTGAACCAGAAATGTAAAATTGTCTCTGCTATTGAACAAAAAGAGCGACTACAAATAAATTGAAGTTCTTTTCACCCTGTCTCCTCGCAAATTATGTCATGTCCCTTCACCCTAGACGAAGGTCAATAACAGTCTGGCACAGCCTAGCCTCGGAAACCCAGACGTTTTACTTAAGGCACAGCCAACCTTGCCACACTGAAGTAGCTGTGCTCAAATGTTATTTCCAATTAGACTACGAGAAATTGGACAATTCATGAACAAAAAGGGAAGCCTGGGGCAGAGCTGACCCAGACAGTCCTGAGAATCTTGAATTATTGTACCATAACACTATGGACGGATTGCACACGTGCACAATCCATTGCGGACCCACAGCAAACACACACACACACTCACACACGGTGACACACACTCCTTGAAGGAACGGAATAACAGTGCAATGTCTTCGCAAATAAAGAAAGGCAAAAAGCAACAGTGCACACAAACGTGCACACACACACACACACACACACACTCACACACACACACTTAACCCTAGAACACTAAACGTCCTTATTGTCAAACCCATAGGCGGAGCTTGAACTTGACGCCTGGGGGTGCGACTGCTTGGCCAGCGACACCCGCGCGCACGCAATTTTGACCTTTATTTTATTATTTTAGCGTTTTTACAATGCCCTAACCCCTAAAAATGAGTTATTTAGGTAGTACAGCAGCTCACACACATACACACATGCACTACAGCCGTACAGCGAGTCATCATATCATGATAAGAGAGATGATTACAAACTACAGTCAGAAGCCAGAAGTTAAGTTTAACCCCCCCCCCCTTTTTTGTTTTGCCACCCCCTGAACCCCCTCAAGCTCCGCCCATCAAACCATCAATAAACATGGGTATATTTTACGCAATGTAAAATATTCCATAAAACACACTTCTTATCAAAATATATTGAAGTAGGCCTACAGTAATACATGCAACTTAAGGTACTCTTCTTTAATATTTCATCATGACTTCTAACTAACTAACTAACTAAATAAATAAATAAAATGTTGATATCATAGGGGGCAACATCGGTGAAAAACGTGGGTATTATTAAAAAGATATTCCTACAAAAATAAAAATAATAATGGGGCTTTTGTCCACACATTGTTGAAAAAAGAATAATAACGGCCATTGTGGGTGTTTCTCTATGACTCTCTATGTTCACCCACCTGTAGAAAAAATCAGGGATGTGGACAGGGAAACAATATCCTCGCGTAGCCAGCCTTCATCTGTCTTTGCAATGCATATTGCCCCAGGCAGATTAAGTCTGGCCCCTCTCAATTGTGGGAGCTTCACGGCCGAAGTGGTGACAGCCAACCAGATTCGTCTGGAACCAGGCTATAACCAACCAGGGCCCAGTATTCAAATATGGGGCGGGACATTGCGAAAGAAAATCTAACACTGAGAGGGACGATACTAATATCCATGCAGTGATAGTATCGCTGCGTGAGGCTAGGGAAACAAACCCACCTTCTATGATGTCACTGAGCATCATGAAGGTAATGAAAGAGCCACCTACCTCAAACATCAGAAACATTATGAAAATTACAAATGCTATGCTCCAGCTACTGAGGAGAACCAAGCAGAACAGAGACATTTTGATGACCAGTTTTGGGGACAGAGGTTTTTCTATTTAAATATAGGATTACTAATAGTCATACAGTACTTATGGTGTGCTGATTTGTATTAATAATCGTATTTAGATAACCTGTCTCTAACGTTTTTAAATTACATTCTCCTCCTCTGCGATACACTGCCCAGTTAGTCACGTACTCTGTGCTCTCTATATGCATGAATACAATTATATACCAAACAGCTTAAGGATTTCACTCCAAATGTTCTATTGAATAGCTGGGGAGATTCGGGTTGACTTACCCTCTCCAAGGCAAAGGTACGGACTGTATATTTAGCCAGCGTCTCCGTCTTCAGTAGTGTAATCTGGATGTCACCATACATCTCACTGTCATCTGGCCAGTATTTACAGCATTTCACCTGTTTAGACAAGGTATTACAGAACATTCTAACCATGCTGTAAATTACACACTGTACAGTTAAAACACATTACAATTGGCTATGGCTAGCTTGTCATTTATGGCTTTGATGGACAGGGGGACAAAGGAGTGCTTCAGCTTGCACGGAATTCGTGAAAAAAGGTGTTTAAAAGGCAATTTCACAGAAGTAAACACATGAATGATTGTACAGAAAACAGCCTTTGAAAGTGCTTCATATTCTGGTGGAAAGCGTCAGAACAGCTGAAACAGATCTGAGTTCAGTGTAAAATGCTGTTGGAGGGGCAGCAAAACAACAAGCTGCTCTGTTGGTGATTTTTCATCCCAGAGGGCAAAGTAAAGCAAAGTACAACATAATGACATGGAGAACAGGAGCGCTGCAATGTGTTCCACTCACCTCACACACGAAGCACCTGGTGTTTTTCATTCAGGGGAAATGTTTTTTTATTAAAGTCCAGCTCCTATTTGTTTTGTTTGTTCAGAGAGGTTGTGCCAATTGGATACAGAGCTGGTGTGCGTAAAATGGTGTCATTTTAACCATCCACCTGGATAATGTGTTTCTATAGGGGGAAAGATGATGCGACTTTTACGTTTGAATGTTAGGCTTGTTTATTTGTGACAGATAATGACTGCTATAGTCAGGCTGTCTGTGGTCATTCTGTGCAAGTAATGCTCTGTGTCACTCCCTGTTTGTTTCTTCTCACATTTTTCACTTCCAGTGCTTTTCAGTGCACCACGGCATAACAAGTGCTAGCTGTGTATTAAAGTAATGTATTGTGAGATGTAAATTACACAATGATTAATACTTCTCAAATACAGAATGTACTTACTGTTAGAATCTTGTTATCGCCCATGGCTGTGTACTTGAACGTGAGACACAGTGTACTTGGTATTGTGTACTGACTGATCTGTATAGCATACTTTATAGTTAGGCTACGAGAGACATCTCAGACAGCAAGGTCAGCCTTGCTGCAGTTAGCGGTTATTATGTCTCATATCTTGTTGTCACGTCATTTGGGATCCAGCACTATATATGTTTCCTGTTGTGTAATAAACTTTGTGAACCTTTAGCGTGATACTGTCTCGTGTCGCGTTATTGTTCTCCCGGGCCCGCCGCCGCAGTCCCCCCCCAAAAAATAAAAAAATAACGGAAATGGAAAATCCCTTTGGGTGGATTAAATGACTCTCCACATCTACATAGCAGATTTTTACTTCCTGACTGGCAGTTTCCAGCCAAATCGGCTTTCAAACTAAAGGTACTCGCCGCTGACAATGCATGTGTACATGGCGCTCTGAGCCCTCCACCAGATGCACGCTGCACTAAGGCCACTGCAGAGTGACGTTGGTGAATAAAGAATGTAAAGCTAACAGCAGCTCCGTCTAAAGGGAACAGTGATGTCACTCACCCTGCCTACCTCCACCAACTTGGTGATCATGACGATGCTGAAGCAGTTCTCCTGCCACACCATCCTCCAGAAATCCAACACCGTCTCCTGCTTGGGGCCTTGTGGAGGGAAGAAGAAACAGCCCCATCAGAGCTGCACTCTCAATGAAAACCACTTGTTGATGGTGCTGTTGTGTGTGGCCACCAGAGCATGACCGGCTATTATTGCTATTTTATTGACTTTTTCTTTTTTAACGAAAATGTTGTTAACCCATTTAGGCCTAAGGCCTCTAAATCCTGACCTAAGGTTTCTGAAAAACTTCAAATATTTATATAGCAGCATCAAAAAAATTTATTTTTTGAATACTGTACATACTGTACAGAACCCAAATATGGGTGCCCGGCCTGAGGGGGTAAGATACCAATAGGGGCTCCCGCCCAAATCTTTGTTCTGATTTTTAACAACCTGGTGTCACTATTTTTTTGCTTGTCGTAGGCAAAAAATTATAATCTACAAGCTCACTATGTTATTTTGCTTACAAGTTGAATATACTCAAATATCAAATCAAATCAACCTTTATTTATATAGCACATTTCACACAACCGAAGCCAAAGTGCTTCACAGTAGAAAAAGTAAACATGACAAATTTTTATCAAACAAATAAAGAAAAGAAAAACTGAGAAACATAGCATGTATACAAGCAAGAGACATAAACAACAAGAATACATAACCATTAAGATCAGATAACATTAAATGCCAGAGAGAAAAGGTGAGTTTTAAGAAGGGAAAAATATGGATTGAGCAGCTCTAATGTTGGGGAAGGCTAATCCATAGCTCTGGGGCCGCCACCCCAATAGAAACTTTAAAGGTATATTCAGTGATTTCACTTAATTCAAATATCACTTATTTTTTTGTTTTGTTGTGATAATCCCCCCTACTATAGAGTGTGCTGACCATATAAGGAGTTCCTCCCTGTCCCCAATTAACCCTGGGGGTCAAAAAACCGTAGGTTTCATTTTTGGATAGGTGGCCCAGCCTTCATCCAATCAGGATAGAGCGAGCAGGGTGTGTGTGCCTTGGTGTGTGTGGTGTTGGCCTGTCGCATGTCCCCCCACTGTGGTACGTGCATGTGTACATCTTGTTACCGGGCCGAACCGGGAGGTTTTCCAAATCGCCCAAATCACTGAATGCTCCTTTAATAAAAATAAAAATTCTCCAAGAATGGGATCAGAGTCAGACACAAAAATGAGTCTGGCTCTATAGCATCATCATGACCCGAGTGACCTTGGTCAGATGACAGGATCTGTGAAGATTGTACCATCAATGCACTGCATGTATGTGAGACATCAAAATGAATTGGAATAAAAACAAATGTAGCCTATGTATCGGGTCTGGATAGCATCTCGTTTAACTCTTGCAGTGTGTGATCCTTTCTCTGTGAAAACCACAAAGATATAATGACAGCCGATTTGTGACAGCCGTATTGTGAAATAATATTAAATAATATTTAATAATAAAAGATCTGATGACTCCCCGACGACTTTAAAAGTCCTATACCATGTGTACGAGCCCTTAGGAAACAGTGGTTGCTGATGATGTGAATGAAGCCTCCATCAGTCAATTTCATGTGGATATACCACTGGAATAATGAGCACCGAGGGAAACCATGCTCACAAGGAGCTCCTATACAGTAACTCATGTCTGTCTGTCTGTCTGTCTGTCTGTCTGTCTGTCTGTCTCTCTGTCTCTCTGTCTCTCTCTCTCTCTCTCTCTCTCTCTCTCTCTCTCTCTCTCTCTCTCTCTCTCTCTCTCTCTCTCTCTCTCTCTCTCTCTCTCTCTCTCTCTCTCTCTCTCTCTCTCTCTCTCTCTCTCTCTCTCTCTCTCTCTCTCTCTCTCTCTCTCTCTCTCTCCCTCCCTCCTAGCAGGGAGAGTTTATGAAAGATAATCGTTTGAGCAGCCCTTCAGCAACGTTTTGGCTGCAAAGTCTGCAGCAGACCCTGGCTTTGTGATTTGCAGAGAGGGAACTGAAGACTTATGTTATTCCACATGAAATTCCTGGACTCCTCACATCACAATTGGTTGAGGAGCTATAAGGAATGTGATTAATTATTCATCTCTTCTTCATGATTAATTCAGTGACATCAATCACACAGCTGCCACTGGGCGGTGGTCACACATGCCATCACCTTTAGATTTGCAGGACGTGCGCTTTGGCTCAGGATGGAGAGAGAACAGATTTCTGATTTATTACTCACTTACAAAATCAAAAACTCTCACTCTCAAAGCTTGAAAAATCAAAGACACACTTAAAGAGGCGCACGTGCGCGCACACACACACACACACACACACACACACACACACACACACACACACACACACACACACACACACACACACACACACACACACACACACACACACACACACACACACACACACACACACACACACACGCACGCCTTGCAGGGATACTCACCCTGAGTGGCGATGAAGTGGTTGGATCGATGGTAGCCCTGCAAAAGAGAAGAGGAATGAGGTGCTGAGTAAGACCATGTGATCGTGGCTCACAGCTGGAAGGGAGATCATGTCTGGACAGCCGTCTGCTCTCCTCTGGCTCCCCGTCCTCTAATGACCCACAGCACCCACTACATACTTTAATGTCGTCTTTCTCCACAGCCACCATATTAACTTTACTCTGTATATGCAGTTAATTCATCAGTATGCATATAATCAAACCAAATGCCCTGATTGGAGCCAATAAGCAGGTAATTATATAATAATATGCCCACATGTTTATTTTAATACAGTATGGATTTTTAGCTGCGTGTACATTATAATTCAAGATAGCGAGAGAAAAAAGCCTAACTTAAAAAGCAATTTCAGAAGCCCTATCTATTCATAAAAAATGGCTGATTCTTCACAGAGCGTCAGTAACCAATAAAGACATATAAAATAGATTTGTATTAAAGCCACAACTGCAAACTAACAGCTTACGGCCTTTTCTTTCATAGACTCAAACAATTATTTGCCGACAACAGCACCAAAAGGTCTGTCTAATAGGTTTCACATGAAAGCAGGGCAGACTTAGCCTGGATCCAGCCCAAAGACCCTGCCCACTCTCTTAGTAGACTGCAGAAAGCTACATTCTGATAATCAGGCTAGAGGGCAGACTATCATGATCTAAATTAACTCGGTTCTTTATTGTTGTCTCCACCAGGCCGAAGGCATGGGGAGAGAGTATGTTTTGCACTCCGTGTGTCCGTCCGTCTGTGAACAGCTAATCTCCGGCACCGTTAACCCGGTCAATCACACACACTCCCTGGATGCCAACGATGAACCTCTGCCGCAACATTTCCAGAACGGCCTGAAGTTTTTCATATTACTCCTCCAGATTCTGTCCAAAAATCCCGCAAATCGTTACACACTATCTCTATAGTCATGTGTTCAAGATGTATCTGTCTCATATTTCATATTCCATCCTAATTGGCTAACATTGGCTTTCAAAGTTTGCAGGATTAATAATAATAATAATAATAATAAAACTTTATTTGTATAGCACCTTTCATGACATGAAATGCAGCTCAAAGTGCTTTACAGAGCAATGGAGAAAAAAGAAAAGAAAAGCAAGGCAACGACATTAAAAAACAAGCAGTAATGCAATACAGTGAGGACATGAATAACAAAAAAAAGAAGATCAATTAAAAGCAATGTTGTAGAAGTGGGTCTTGAGCTGTGCTTTAAAAATGTCTACAGAGTTTGCCTGACGAAGGTACAGTGGGAGCTTGTTCCATGCAGACGGCCCGTAGAAGAAAAAAGCTGCTTCCCCGTATTTTTTAGTTGCCATTTTTTTAGGCAAAGCGAGCAGGCCAGCAGTGGAAGACCTTAGGGGGCGGTTTGGGACATATTTAGGCAGGCAGTCATGTAGGTAGGAAGGTGCGAGACCATTGAGAGCTTTATACACAAGTAAAATAATTTTAAAATCAATCCTGGCCCAGGCCGTAGCGTAACGGTCTGGGCACCGGACTGGTGATCCAGTCGCGGTGTGCCGCGGGTTCGACTCCCGGACCCGACACGGCCTTTACCGCATGTCATCCCCCCATCTCTCTCCCGTTTCCTGTCAGCCTACTTTCTATCCCTTAAAAAATCAATAAAGGTGTAAGCCGCAAAAAAATATCTTAAAAAAAAAAAAAAAATCAATCCTAAAAACAACCGGAAGCCAGTGCAGAGAAGCCAAAACTTGAGTAATATGTTCTCTCATCTTAGTTCTAGTTAAAACTGCTGCATTTTGGACAAGTTGTAATCTGTCAGTTGTTTTCTTAGGCAGTTCTGAAAAAAGTGCATTGCAGTAATCAAGCCAAGAAAAAACAAAGGCGTGGATTAGCGTTTTTGCATCGTCCAAAGACAAATAGGCTCTGATTCGTGCAATATTTCTAAGGTGAAAAAAGGCAATCTTGGTAACATGATTAATGTGTGAATTAAAATTCAATTCAGAATCAATAATGACCCCCAGGTTCTTTACTGTACTGTTACTTTCTACAGTCAGGTTGCCAAGTCTGCTTATTATTGATTCTTTCTGCTCACTAGAACCTGTCAAAGCATAAGTGTGCACAAATGGACCCTCATTTAGCCCTTCGCCAAGTCCCTCCCCAACCCGTCCTTGTCCAATAGGCACGTTAGCAGCGAGGAGACAGGGCAAGCTGTCCTTCATTTCAGTAGCAAGAGCATCAAAGTCTAAATCTAGTCAACAACGCCTGCAGTAGGCTATGCACTGGACAAATTTGCATGACATTATTTAAATAAACTAGAAATATGAGGATATGACAGAGGTTGCACGGTATAGACTACGGTCATTAGTATTATTGCCATCACCTGGGTGGGTCAGGCGTGTAACTTCCCCGACGTTAAGTATATGTTCAACAACACAGCCATGCAAAATAACACTGACGGCTACGGCGAATGCATGACCTGCATAGCAACGGTTGCTAAACTCATTGGATTGGCATTGGACAATCGCTTTTTGGGGTGGGATTTAGCGAAGGGCTAATTGAGTCCTGTCTGTCTTTAAACTCACAACCACTCCCATATTATACTGTCTGGAACCCCCATATGACAACTAATCCTTACTCCAGGGGTATTCAATTAGATTAGGCCGGGGGCCACAACTGTAGAATTATTGTGTGTGGGGGGCCGCACAGTGTGCGCGCGAAGCGCGGAAATTTGTGGGTTCTCAAAATGCTTTTTGTGCTCAAACACGAAGATTTATGTATATTTCCGCACAGTAATGAGCAGGATAATATGTCTATACAGGTATATGCCACCTTAGAATAGATGTAGGCCTAGACCTATTTGACAGTGCATAAACAGCATTGCTTTGACATTAACGACTGGACGGACACACACACACACACACACACACACACACACAAACAGACACACACACACTCACTCTGCTGTGGGCAGTTCAGAAACCCGTCCACGACCACCAGTGACATCATCGTTAGGCAGATTGTTTTTTAAACAAGATTTATTTACGTGAGAATAGTTTATCAGACTATAAAGATCAGATTACATAGAGCAGTGATTCCCAAAGTGGGGTTCGGGGTCCGGGGACCCCCAGGGTCCTGGAGGCAGTTCCAGGGGGTCCCCAGGGAAATGATGGTTTGGAACCAAATGGACCCTTATGGGTCTGTAACTGTAACTGTGTACAAATGGAACCAAATGGACCCTAACAGGGTTTATTATTGTGAGAATGATGGCTTCCATTTTCGCATTGCAACTTTTCAGGACTAGAAAGCCTGCAGTTTCTATTAGCTTGGATTCTCCATTGATGTCACTGTTGGGTGGGTTTCTGAACTGCCCACAGCCCTCCTATGTGACACAGACCGAGTAGAAAAAAACGTGTCATTTTATCATGATTATTAGTGAGGACCTATTATATGAAGATAGGTTGAAAAGTGGTCCTTTAATGATTACCGTCATTATGGTAATCAAACAATTAATATCGCACACACCATACCTGTAACTTTTATTATCCCTCTTATTATTCTCAAAAAAAAAAACAAAAAAAAAAAAGATTTTTTTTTTTTTTCAAAATTCTTCCAGGGGCCACAAGGGGGCCCGCGGGCCGCCAATTGAATATCCCTGCCTTACTCTCTACAAAATGGTCCGATTCTATTCATAAACCTATCTATAATCTATTCTGACATCATTGACATGTATCTGTACTGACAGTAAGATAACACACATGATAACAACGGATTCTGGTGGCCTACTGGCCTAGCTAGGTGAAAGTAGGACCCCACTTGACAACCCCTGTGAAGTGTCTGTCCAGCTGTCTCAACATCACAGTGCTCAAGTCTTCGATCTTTAGGTATGCGGTCAAGTGCAAGCCTGGCTCAGGGAGTAGGACGCCCCTGCCTTGCAGAGTCCCTAGGCACTTTGGACTTATCAATTTATCATCATGTCCTGTGTTTTCGAAATCATAGGTGTCAACATAAATAACTCTGTGGAGGAATGTCCAGTCTGTCTCAAAAAGCAAAAAAATATATCTTAAAAAAAAAGTCATCCAGAAACATCCAGCTGATGATGATCCAGCATGCATGCATGCACACTTGTCTTATATAAAGTTGCACCTCTGAATGGGACTTGGGCATGTACAGTACAAGGTCGCAGATGGTGGAATGGGGGACAGGAGACAAGGGACTAAGAGAAGGATGGGGGGGGGCAGGAAGAAAGAAGAGTGGTGAAGTACTTACTTCCCTGTTAATCCGAATCTACAGGGTCCAAAGTGGAGGATGTTAAAAAAACAGGGAGTTAAAAGAGAGACATACAGGCCAGTTAATGAGAGAGAGAGTAGTTATAGACAGGTGGAGCGACAGGAGACTGTGTGTGTGTGTGTGTGTGTGTGTGTGTGTGTGTGTGTGTGTGTGTGTGTGTGTGTGTGTGTGCGTGCGTGTGTGCGTGCGTGTGTGTGGCCTGTGTGTGTGGGGTCATCCTTATGTTCCCGAGGTTCTATGAAATGTGTATACGACACACAGTCTGGCCAGTAGCCAAGTCGACACTAGAAAAATATAAAATAGAGACCTTGAATGACTTCAGCTCTCCTTTGAACACCAAAACATTTCACAATGAAAAAACAAAACAAAAACACTTTAATGTCTGTTGAACGTCTGAGCACAAGCTGCTCAAAACGGTGTCTCTGCCGTCGGTGTGTGATGGGTGTGTATATATCTGCCTCCCTATCTTCCAACTGCCCTTTTTTATTTTGGGGTGCTCAAACTGATGACTTAGAAGATCAGAGACAGATGCAGACTTAAAACAAATGATCAAAAGATGAACAATCTGCACTCAGAATAAAATGTTAGGTAATTTTAATGAATGGGCCGCGTTTCAGCCCCTCAGGCCTTTTAAGGTTTCAACACATTACACTCTGAACCTTATTTTGTGTGGATTGATACTTTGATGCTTTGTAGCACCATGACAGTCTGTGTCCATGTTGTATAAGCACCTCAGTGGACTGTGAAGACACAACTCTGATTGGTTGGTAGGTGAGACTTACGTCAATGTAGTTGGCGTTGATGTAGTCAGAGTTGGGGTCACCCAGGAGTGGGTGGAGCTTGACTCTGTGGCGGTCATCTGAGATGGTATAGAAGAATGAAAGAGGAATCAGATGAAACAGCACAGGAATATTACAACAACAAAATATAGACGAAAGGATTTAGTGTTACTGTAGCAGCATAAGAGGCCGTGTCCACAGAAAGGGCTTTGGATATCATGTCCAGAGGAATTATAAGGAGTGTTTTTTGAGTGTCCACACGTCTTCATAATTACACCCGTAGGAGGACAAGGATGTGTGGACATGTCTTTAGGTCATTTTTAATTATATTAAACACTATTTGTTTTACAACGGCCGTTGCTAGGCAATGCCTTGCTCGTCCGTCCCGGAGCTGTTTTGCGTGCTCGCAGCCATTCACTTCCTTGTTTATTACGGCCGTCAAATCTTGCTATTATCTCTGAATCTACGGCGCTGTCCGTGGTTTTGATCAGAATGCCGGTGTCCTTATTTTTGACTTTAGCATGCATCTCGTTTGGAATATTAATGCTTCTAAAGGGAGATCAGACTTGTTAGCGAGAGGTAGTAATGCAACATTCACCTCCCGGTTATGGGGGGAAATGGAAGGCGGGGCTTTATTTAGAAAGATTCCGGGGCATAAAAAGCGTTAACATGTGTCTTAACCGGCCATCCATGTCGGCGCCACGGGTGAGTCTTAACTGGCCACACATGTGTCTTAACCGGCAACGCATGTCGGACTGTTAGTACGTCGGACCAACGTATGCGCCCCAGCACAAACAGCCTAGCGGAAATAACAGTAAACATCGTGGTAATGATTCAAAGTCAGGTCATAAATGAGTTGGTTGTTAGACACAGCCAGGATGATCAAACATGATATTGAAGAGCGTTCCAACTTCCTCTCCAACAGTTTTCTACTACAAACTATTTTCTACTTGAACCGCCCAGGGCGCTCTGCCACTTATCTATTTGCCATAGAAATGCCGGGCAGAATGAACACAGCCCCTTAGTCTTTCTAGTCGTATATCTGTGACTTTTGACGTTTTACTTCACAAAGGGCAGAACATCTCCTGGTCACTTACATCCCGTCAAGGTATCATGTCTCTCTTTGGTTTTGTCTTCCTTCTTTGTGCTGTCCCAGCCATCAAAAAAGCTCTGTGGAAGACAAGACATTCTTATGATGGAGATAGCGGCTTTGTGAGCCTCCCCTAATGATTTAGACAACTTAGATAAGCCTCAGGCGCAATGTGGATTTTCAGCATTGTGTTTCTTTTGTTTAAGTGCGATAAGGAATATTGTTTTTTCACGGTTATCACACTGAAATCCTATCAGCATGTCATCTCTCAAGCACAGCCGGGGTTTACATCAACAGGGCAGTAGCGTTGAGAGAATGCTTTGAGATAAGGAGTGATTATGTGCTTTATGCATGTTAAGTATTTAAACAGGGAAAGTGTCACACACACAGATACAGCTATACCTCCCACTGCTACTCCCCATTAGACTGTGTATTAATCTGTAATTGTAAGTAGTTTAGAGAGAAGCTTATTGTCGGTATCAGCCAGTCTATTCCCGTTACAATGCACTAGACCTCTGGGACACAAATAATAGGTTGCTTAACTTGCTCCTATAAGAAGTGTCCGGAGCCATTTCAATCAAAATCAAATCAAAACTTTATTTGTATAGCACATTTCATACAGCATGTGCAACCCAATGTGCTTCACAGATTACAAATAGAAGAGACATTAAAAGAAAAAGAAAACAAAGAAGGAAAAACGAAAACATTTGACATTACAAATAAACATAAACATGGATTAATGATACTATGACCTAATTAAAAGCAATGTCTTAAGGTTTCTTTTAAAAATGTCAGTAAAAATGTCTGTAAAAATGTGCCTCAGTCTGTCCACTATTCTGATTTCCAATAATCTCCCAAATCATTTAGAGCTGCTGAGCACAAAGTTGTGTTCAATCAGTGCATTCTCAAAAAAGTTTGTCAGGTACATTTGGCATCTGAGGCTGATGTTGAGAATGATCTTACATGTACCATGTTGACGAGCATATAGAATGATCAGTGATCATAATCACAGTACTGACATGCAATTCAGACAGCACAGATAGAGTTGGCAGAAGAGCCAGAGGCTTCAATGCACTCTGCTGGGCATTGGCTCGGCTAGCTCCTCAGGCTTTTCTCATTTAGAGTAGTGAATTTACTTGTTATGGCAATTAATTATCCAGTCCGCACGTGCGCACACACACACACACACACACACACACACACACACACACACACACACACACACACACACACACACACACACACACACACACACACACACACACACACACACACACACACACACACACACACACACACACACACACACACACACACACACATACATTTCTGCACACACACACACACACACACATTTCTGCATTCCACAGGGAAATAACGAGCCGTACCTGTCAGGAGAGGGTAGACAGAGAGGAACACTAGAGTGTGCATACAGTACATGGATTCGGGGGAGTGGGCTGGGAGTATGCTGTGCCCGTGAGGGAGTGCAGCCCAGAGTATAGAACTGCAAGGTGTTTTCTCTTCTTCAGAAGTGTCAGAGGAGCATGGCTAACAGAGCAGGAGCTCTCCTGCTCTAACATACAGAATCATCCCAGCGGGAGGAGGCCGTATTCAGGGACAACACAGTGTTCCCTGTACTCACACAACTATGGATATGGAGGTTATTACACCAACAGCAGAACCAATGTTCTATCTACACTTGTCTCCATTTATATATAGTTTAGTGGAAAAGCTAAATCCACCTCTATATAAAGAGCAGGAGAGCGTAACCGGCCAAATGACTATCTGCCACGCAAAGGAAAGCGTGTGTGCCAGAGCTGTGAGCAGGTTGGGAACAATGTATTTTGATTCAGAATAATTCTCTCCATTATAAATGAAGCCAGCCACCGCTGTTGGGTGGAAACTGTAATTATTTAGTCACAGGCTCTTGTTAATACGTTTTGGTACTTATTGGTTCAATAATTATAAAAACATACTTTTAAATACAAAAATAGTTAAAATACCGATCATACCGGCACAACTTGTAGGTAGTACTAATAGCTACAGTATGAGGTTTCTGCCCGAAAGCGTCGATATGCTCCTTGTGAGCACGACTTGAGTGTCTCCTCTCTCTGTACCCTTTGGTTTCCTGTCTCTCTAGTCTCTACACAGACCCTCCTGTATCTGAAATAAAGCATTCCACACACAAGGAGTGTTCTTCTCTCCACCAAGCTTTGTGCAGGAGAGCAGGACAAATAACCTCTGCTACCAAGAAGCAACACGTTCAGACTTTGTGATACATTGAGACTCGTAAAGCCACCTTCTCTCAGCTGTCAGTAGGGTGTGTGTGTGACTGTGTGTGCGGTATACACGTGCGTGCGTATACCGTAAGTGTGTAAGTGCATGTGCGTGCGTGCGTGCGTGAGTGAGTGTGTGTGTGCGTGCGTGCGTGCGTGCGTGTGTGTGTGTACTCATCAGGTCTGCCATGGTAACAGAGGTCCTCTTTAAGGCCAGATGAGGATGAAGGCAATGAGGAGAGTCTATATGGAAGATGTCAGAACAGGACGGATGGCACCCTGCACCGCCCACACCTACCATATGCTTCACTTTATAAGTGAAGCAAATATCTGAACTCTCATGACTTCAATATGCAGCTATATTGAAGTATATACATATATAGTACTAGTAAACTTTGTACATTGTATTTGTTGATGACATGTATATGTATGTGCAAATTGTATTCCGAGGACTTTTTGTGATATCCTTTTAGACTTAAAGGAGTAGTTCACCCCAAAAAATACAAATGAAGCCTTGATTCATGGGGATTAATATACCCCCCCCCCCCCCCCCCCCCCGCATTCCTAATCTAATAATTTGATGACGAGCACCATGGCTTCATGTGGTGTAAAATTGATAGAAAATAAGTCATGTTTGGGTAAACTGGGTCTTACTGTACCACATTTCTGACTAATAAAGTAATCAATCAATAAATCAATCAATCAATCAATCAATCATATTACTGTATACCAATATATGAACATGACATTTTTTCTCTATATTTTAACTACCGGTATATGTTGTTTTCTCTGGGATTAATAGATTGACCCACTGCACTTTCACCGTTTCTGAGTGTCTCTCCCTGTTTCCTGTCAATAATAAAATAAACTCACTTTGCATTGTCATTGAATACTTGGTGAATTCGGCTATACTGTATAGTGTATAGTGCCAGTGAATACTTCAGAATCTCACCTCATACTCCTGCTTGAAGCCGTAGCCCTCAGCGGTCTTCATCTGGTTAATGTGCTGGAGGAGGTCAGCTACGCGGACGGCAGGATGGAGCTGTCCCGTGTGGTACGGAGAGCCTTTACGTCCACACTGACGCCTCGGGGAGCCTCCCAGCAGACTGCTGGACTCGTTGACTGAACTGCGAGCCTCGCCTGCAAGGGGGAGGAGGGACCAGGACACAGGGCTTTTTAGAATGAGATCAACTCGTTTTGCAGTTTTCTGCAGTCTAGTCGAACCAGTGGATACAGATGTAGCCTGTATATGCTCCCAAAAATAATTCCCTCTGTAGTACTAGTCCCTATACCTATAATGCTTACTTGACTTACGCTACTGGAGACACTAGGCTTCTAGGCATTCATTTGGGATAACAATAAAACAGTGGTGCCCAAACATACAGATATTAGTTACGGAAATTTGTGGTACACAGTTAAAACAAAAAAGGCTTTCCGCGGTGTGGAGGCCTAGTGAGCCTAGATTTTTTCAACAAAAAAACAAAACATGAAGGGAAAGTCTGGGTGAAGGTACTTTGTCGGTTGTTTCCTATCAGAATGATTCAGGTGTGAATGGTTCTCTGATAGACACCGCACTATCAACAGCATTACGAACTCCATGCCAGCATCTGACACTGTATGAAGGTGTTGCACTTAAAAAATAAAAATGGCACGCCTTGTGAATGAAAGTGTGTGTGTGTGTGTGTGTGTGTGTGTGTGTGTGTGTGTGTGTGTGTGTGTGTCTTACTGCGTGCCGAGCAGGTGTGTGCGTCCATAAAAGACAGTGCCATCCTCTCATCCTCCTGCAAGGTGCTCTGGTCTGTGAAACTGTGCTCCATAGAGCCCATATGGCTCTTCTCCTGGCGGTAGCTAATAGGTGTTTTATTCATGTTCACTGGTTTCCTATCAAATAAAGATGGAGAGAGAAGGAGGAGGGATGGAAGTACCAGAAGGAGAAAGACAAGGAGAGAGAGACACCGACACAGAGTTTCAGAGAGAGTAGGAAAGGAGCCGTGAGAGACAGCATAACAAAAAGGAAAGGAGAGAAGGAGATAGTGGATGTCAGGGACGGAGTGAGTAAGAGGGGAGGAAAGGAGACGATGAAGAATGCATTTCATAATAATTTGCATCCACCGACCCTAGCTGAAACTTTAGTGGATGACAGCCATGTGCACAAGCATATGATGGAACACAAAATAAACAAAAATAAATACAGAAAAAAATAAGAAAACGGTCACTTACGGATAGTAAGAGTAAGAGTAGATGTCCCTTCTGGAGAAGTGTGAGGATGGAGGAGGAGGAAGAGGAGGAAAAGGAAGAAGAGGAGAGGAGGAGGAGAGAGGGAAAATCAAGAGAAAGAAGAGAATGTAAGCTGCAAGCAATGCCAGCTGTGGGCAGGGATGCATTGATTTCAGTGGAGATGGGAACCAAGCAAGGCACTGACAGTCCCAATCACAGCCAAAGCAGAGAAACACGTCTCTCCTTTCTCCTTTAGCGCCGTCTCAACTCTCAACTTTAATGAACATACGTGGCTTCATGCCAGAAGCACATTCGGCGATCAATAACAAGAATTGTCTGAGAACTAACTGGCAGCTTATTGGACAGCGGTCCAGACTAATGTGGGGACTATAGTGTCAACGCTAACGTCAACAGTATGCCGTGTGAGGTCAGCATGTTTGATAATGATTACCAGAGCCCTCAGCCACCTCTCACTTGGCATGTAGTGTCAGTTGGAATTTCACATACATTATTTCATTTGTGATAGAACATCTTATTCTAGACTTTCCTCCTCGGGCTGGCACATGGTTACAGCTGACTAAGACGCAGAGCAAAGCAAGTCTCTGTAGATGATTATATGTAGTTTAGCATGTTCCCAAAATGGCCATGCATACAGTATTTTTCTGTGATATTTTAGACACTATGTCGTAATGCATCATTATTATATATGCAAAACAAGGATTTCACATTAAAAGCCTCCTCGTACCCCTCGCTCTGTTTGACTAATAGTTAGATAGCTAGAGCTTTGGGATCACTGGCTAATAATCTCTAAAAGCACACCTTTTCCTGCCAATTACTGACTCATTTAAGGGTCAGACCGCTGCTTGGTGGGTGTAATTAAGTGGATAATTGAATTGAATCGGCCTTTAATTAAATACTTCACACTCAGATAAACTTGCTTGGTATCTCTGGTGCAGCATAAGGGATTGGAAACAATACAGGCTAGCTGTGCTTCCAGTATCCCTCCTAAACAATGATATCCTTTCACCAAGTACAGCTAATAGAAGACAATGATTAGGGGACTGTTCAGAGAGATATTTAAAAAAAAAAAGAAAAAAAAGAGAGCAAGATGAAATGGTTATGGTTGGTGTGCAACCATACTGCAGGTGGACGCCATTCAGGTGACTTGCAGAAGAGGTAAAAATATACTTTGTAGTCCCTGGAAGAGCCTATTCCGACATACTGCAAATATATAACAGCATACAGGCTAGCTGAGCGCCACTCACCCTTTCTTGATGATGATGATGACGGCTCCCAGCAGAAGAATGAGGACCACCAGCCCTCCGGCACACACCCCAAGGATCAGCCCCATCTCTTCAGAGTGTTGGGACACCTCCAGGGCCCTGCGGTGGTCCTTACAGGCCGCTAGCAGAGAGAGAGAGAGAGAGAGAGAGAGAGAGAGATAATACACAACCTCGGGCGTGTGGGATGCATATCTTTGGTCCGATGTACTAACAGCTGACACGTAATACTCCATACTCCGCCAGCCTTGACCCTACCCTAACCCAAACCCTAACCTAACCCTAACTTGATTATAGGCTATTTGCCCATGAAGCTCTCAGAAGGTTCCCCTTCCATGACCTTTCCTAAATATTCAATTAAGTAATCTCATTTTTTTTCCATCTGAAACATTTTCTAAATATGAATTTAGGCATTATATGCCACCATATACCATTCTGTCTGTTAGTTTTTGGTCGAACTGGCCCCTGTCACCCATTCTCTCCCATAGGAGTGAACTTCACACCTCCAGACAGCCCATTGTTCAAGTAGTCGATATATAAAATGGCTCTACCGCACTGGGGAGAAGGTGTCTGGAGCTCCAAGGGGAGACAGTGGCCAATACATACTGTAGCAGGAAAAAAGGTGTTTTTGACCTGAAGTCAGCTTGTGTGGTACCTGGCCTTACTACAGTGTGTTAATCGGCCTCGTATGTGTCTTAACAGTTTGACTGTTTTATACGCTTAACCCGCATTTTAATCAACCCCCCTTCACTGCCGAGATTGTTGTATTACCTTTAGAGCATACGCTGAATTATTTGGGCTTTTAATCCGCGAAAATCGAGCGAAAAAAGCTTCCTCCGTTTGTTATGAACGATCGCACCACCCGCCATCTTGGTACACCCGGAAGACGCAGCACAGGACCCTCCTCCATGAGGCGTTGAACCCCATTCGTTTGCATTGGCCTCAATTTCCCAGAAGCCCTAGCAGCCCACAGCATGTGACGATTTCCGGTTTCATCATCAAAACAAATGCATCTACTCTCTTTCTCCGCGGCGAAGACGGATTTTCTATTTATTTATTACATTACGGCGGATTAAACACATAAAACAAAAGGCGGGTATGCCGTATATGGCAGCGACATTAACCTGGAGTAATCCATTCCCGGCACGGAAACTGTTTTAACCAGCCACATGTTTTGGACAATATGCTCTCCAGAGGTAAAAATGCAATTACTATCCAAAACGATGACAACAGTTGTGTTGTCATTGTTTGTGATTATGAATGCAGGGGTGGCGGGGTGTTATAACAGAGGATCTGATTTAAAAACGTGTTTGAAATTACTTTTACTTTGGATTGAAACAATAACAGTGGGTTGTAACCTTTGCTCACAATCCCACACAGCGCTACAGTCGTCATGTCAAGGTGCCCTGCTGTCTGTGCAATACTGCAAAAGGTCATTAATAATGGTGGGTTATTCATTCCACTGGCATAAAGCTCCATATTTATGTTAATAGCACAAAAAAGCTCTTTTCTGTGTCTGGCTACAGTAAGCCAGTCTAGTTTGTCCCGAGTGGTGTCAGTGTGTCCTTTAGTCCCTGACAGACCCGCAACGAGCCCCTCCTGAGCCATGTTGGAAGAGCCAAAACAATCTCCAGAGCAGCACAAAGTCACAGCAGGCCTGGGGGCAGTGATGGAGAGTGCTAGCAAGCTATAGCTAGCAGCCTGTTGGGGCTGAAGCAGATCTGGGGCAGAAGAACAGGGAAACAGAGCCATGTTTTAGCCTTCTCTATCGGCAGCCAGGGGCATTGGATTGGCCTCAGCACAAATAACCCTGAAAGTGGGACAATATGAAAATCTGGACCCTGGATGTCAGGACAATAAGTAAAATGTTTTCTCTCTAACACAGACACGTCCCGCATGATTAGGGTTTGAGGTAGGTTGTCGTTTGTCGGACCAATGACTAGTGTGAACTAAGTACTTTATCCCTTCTGTAGAGGTATTACACTATTTACTATTTACACTGGTCAACAACTTTCTTGTACAGATCACTAAAATTATTATTATTATTATCTAGGCCATACATGGCCTACTTGTGTGCAAGGTGCAAGTTGGCATCTCGAGAGAGTGCATTTCTAGTTTAGAGCTATGTTGTGGCAACACTTTTGTTTGCATTTTGTAGTGCACTATAGTGCTTAGTTTTGTCTGCGGCTCCACTCGGGTTTTAATGAACCCCCGAGACCCGAGACAAAACAGCACCATTCCCAACCTCACTTATTGAGTCACTTATTGAAAATGGACCTAAACGGGTATGCCCCAGTCGGACCATCAGGTATTTCGGGGTCAGGCTTATCCGACGACCTCTGCCTCTGCACTATACATATGTGACTATTTACCAGAGTTCATGCTTTTTCCAATTTTGCAATTAAGTCAAGTGAGTGTCTGCATAAACGCATATTTGTAAACTGTAAATCTGACGAGATTTCTCAGTGGCTCTATTATATAGATAATGATAGTTTGCCTTTGCACAGAGTTACAGTGAGCATCTCAATGTGTCCTGGTATCTGTGACAGACTGCTGGCTGACTGAGAACAACAAAAGGCTCTGGTGTGACCGTGAGCTTCTTCATCCAGACAGAAGTAGAGGAGCGAGCTCACAGCCTGCTGTGCAACTGATTACTGGAACTTAATTTAAAATTACTTGAGTGATATAGGAGTACATTGCAGATGCTACAAACGTAGAAGGGGTTGAAATCAATTTAAGTTCTCTGACATTTTAGACAGATAAGACGGGCACCGCTGCATTTAGCCCCAGAATTTCTATTAAACCAAACACGAGCATGAAATAGATTTTCATATGAATCCATGCACCTGCCGGCTGCCTGCTGGTGGAAATTGGCACTTAAGAGTAGAAATGAAAGGTCTATTGTTGTGTTGGGCCTGCCAGAGGATCCTAAATTAAACTGTCACCTGGAAGTTGAAATGTAATCTTCAGCTTTGTTATCCGAGCCAAAATCATTTGCCTCCACTTTGCCTGTGATAGTAACGTCTCAGGACCCCCGTCATGCAGGGGGCATGTTAATGGTACAGAGACCACCAGAAAATACACTCTGACCTGTCATAGCTTCTAATTGAAAATCACTCTGCGCAGCTCTTTATTCATTAATTGACTGTGTGTGTGTGTGTGTGTGTGTGTGTGTGTGTGTGTGTGTGTGTGTGTGTGTGTGTGTGTGTGTGTGTGTGTGTGTGTGCATGTGCGTGTGCGTGTGTGTCAGATGGAGTGAAGCGTGGGGTTGAAGAGGTTAGTCTTGTCTCTCAGCTTCATGCTCGAGTGGAGCTTTGTCTCTTCTGCTTTTCAGCCACAAAAACAGTAAAAGTCGAGTCCATTTACTGAAAAGACTCTTACGCTTACTGTACAGTAGCACTGCTGTGAGAACTATATACTGTATGCATAGATGACTGTTATTCACACTGAGAGCTTTGAGTCCTGTCATCAGGACTAAGTCAATTTCCATGTCTCTCTGAGTCTAGCCTCGGAAACTGCAGGTGTTTTGTTTTCAAAGGGGAAAAAAATAAAAAAGCCTGGGCGAGCCAAGCAGGAAACATGGTAAATGGTGCATTTATATACTGTAGCGCCTTTATCCAAGGCGCTTTACAGAGATTTTGCATTACATTCACCCACATTCATACACCGATGGCGGCGGAAACCATGCAAGGCACCAACCAAGCACATCAGGAGCAATTAGGGGTTCAGTGTCTTGCTCAAGGACACTTCGACAGCAACTCTGTGGGAGCCCGGGTTCGAACTGGCAACCTTACGGTTACCATCCAGCCACTCTACCCCTCAGCCACCGCCGCCCGGCATGGCATAGGAAGGGAGTGAACCTTGTATATCGCTAAACCAATAACGTCGCTCCAACTTTGATAACGTCAGTGTTCTCCGCTGCGTTCTACTGGGGAGGGGAGGCGGGCTCTTAGGTTGGTGAACCAATAGGAAGTCGGCGGGCGGCGGCGGCTAGTATTTCCACCCCTCTATGCCCAGAAAAGTACAGCGCTCTTTCAGGATACTCAGAGTCCTATGGAGGACAGTCATAGCTGCAAGTCAGAACTTCAACTGCCTCTGTTTTGATCTTGAGGACCCTTCTAGATCAAGAAAAGGTCAGAGTTCTCAGACGTAGCTGTATAACGTTCTGCTGGCAGGAACACAGGAACTGTCTTTGATATTGTGTGTCCCAGAATCTGACCCCAAACCAGCGGGATGAAAGACTCTCTGCCTCATGCCCTTTTTCTCAAAATATCATTGTAAAAAAAACAGAAGCTCAGATGAAAATATATTAAAAAAAATTGAAAACATTCCTCCTCTTTGTTTAGTTGGAACAAAGAGCCAGTAAAGAATTATTTCTACTTGCCGATAAGAACAGATTTTCCAACTCAAAAAGCATCGTCATGTCATGTCACGGCAAGCGACACTATGGCACTACAGAGTATGAATTCAGTTTCAAGCTCTCTGATACTTTATTCTATGAAGAGACCTTCCATTCAAGGTCACATTTTAGATGAAAAACCAAAACAATAAAGGAGTTGAATTACCTTTGCGAGCGATACGTATGCAGTTTATTCTGGTTTCCTGAAAGAGAAGGAGAGCATGGTGATCAGAGGGCTTGGTGACACTTTGCATTCTGCATAGGAGACACACATGATAAAAGAGACCAGCATTTAGAATGTTTCCATTTTCTTACTTGAAAAGGACGAGGCAAATGTAGCAATAGTTACAAAAGAAAAGACTGCTAGACTGATTATGATATCTGTAAGGATTCCTTCAATACACTGTAGTGTATATCTTTCTCACACAGATATCAGCTGGGATCATCAGTTTGAGGACAGAAACCAATAAAGCTACTTTAAATGAGTGGAAACACAAACCAGAGTAGCTGTTGTGAAGTATTTGACTGAGAGAACAGAGAGACTTAAATAAATGATGAGAGCTGAAAGAGAGTAAATGAGGAGGCTTCGGGACCAATGAAATGCCACTACAAAAGGGAATTCATTTGGTCTGCTGTATTTGGAAAGATGTCATCTCTAAAGGGCGTTAGCAAAAGGACCGTAGTGTCAAACAACACTATAATGGGATGCGAGACCATAATCCAATTCCATCACCGCCACCTCTTGGAGGAGACACATTATAAAATTAAGATTTACAGATGCTAATTCAGGCATTATGGGACAATTATGCAAATCCACTCGCCCTGAAACGAGCAAAAGCACTTTCCTCAAAGTGTCGCTAAATTGTCATTTTTAATTGAAAATCCATTTTGGGCCCACGTCCTCTTAAACCTTAGTCTTAATCCAGTGATGGTGCAGGAACAGAAGGAAGGATTTTTTTTATAGAAAACAACAATCTCTCTAAAACTGACAGACAGATGGCTGTTTCTACCAACATCAGATGTACAGTAAATGCACACTTGCATGCCGCAAAGAATATAACACTTTTACATGAAAACACACTTTTACTCCTCTGCATTCCCAGAAGAACACAATGCGAGGGAGGGCAGAATCCATTTCTTGCGACGGACCTGTCCGTCGGGGGGTCCGCCGGTCCGTCGGGGGGTCCGTCGGTCCGTCGGGGGGTCCGTCGGTCCGTCGGGGGGTCCGTCGGTCCGTCGGGGGGTCCGTCGGTCCGTCGGGAGGTCCGTCGGTCCGTCGGGGGGTCCGTTGGTCCGTCGGGGGGTCCGTCGGTCGGTCGGTCCGTTTTTGCGTCGCGACGGACCGTCGGTCGCAGGGTTAGGGTGGATGGATTCTGCCCTTGCTGCCCAAATGGTAACTCTGTCATTTCTCTACCGTTTTGGACGGGGGTGGTCTCTTTGGAATCGTGTGGCCCCCCTGGAGGTTTCTATGGGGGTCTCGAGGTTCGGGGACCCCTGGGGACCCCCACGGACCCCCAAATGGTAACTCTGTCATTTCTCTACCGTTTTGGAGGGGGTGGGCTCATTTGAATCGTGTCGCCCCCCTGGAGGTTTCTATGGGGGTCTCGAGGTTCGGGGACCCCTGGGGACCCCCAGGGACCCCCAAATGGTAATGTCACCTGTGGACACTAACTGTAATTGTCTCGCTGTCTCGCTGCTGCGCTGCGCCGCACAGACAGCAGCTTGTGTCAGTTGTGTGTAACATGTGCGTTCGTGCCGTGTTGCTGGTATATTATTATTATTATATTTTTTGCGCCGCCGCGTTGTCTCGCTGCTGCGCTGCACAGACAGCAGCTTGTCCTTCCCAGCCTCCCCGTCCTGGACGGCGCAGAACAGCGTTGGATCGCCGGCCGCCTATCGTTGATCGCCCGCCGTCTCCTCGAGGACCGCCGACGCAGATGGTTTACTGCTATATGCCATAGTGTTTATTATAGCTACTATTATTACACACTGTGCTATTATCCAGATTCCTGAGGTGGACATTTCAAGAGGAGCTTGTGATTATTGCTTGCCTATAGATACAGTGCCTATTTATATTGCTATTTGCTACGTTTTAATAATTGCCAGTCATACAGTATAAATTGCCACATTGTTATACCTATACATTTACGTATTTTACTTGTATAGTGTTATATTTGATATCCTGCTACATGATTTTATACTTACCTGTTTTATCTCCGAGCTTATAATAAACTTTGTTACTTTTCTATATACGACCTGCCTGCTGCCCTTATCCGTTTTTCTCAAGCAATGACAATTTCACTGGAGCGCAGCGCTATATGCACGCAGACAGCACATGATACAGGCCTACATCCCGTCCCAAACACTGAGGACAGTGAGGAGGTAAAGTAAACTTGTTTATAATGTGGCAAGAAAAATATATTCCAATTACTTTTCGGTGCGCACTCACCATGAATCCAAGCAGAGGTCCTATAGGTAAAACACCGCCGCCACAGTCCCAATGGCCCGTGCGCAAAAAGTTGATATTTAACATTGGCTATAATCTGCCAAATCTCAACCGATTGGTATAATTCCAAATGGTATACACTCAATGAAATTTATATTTTCCATTTTTCATGGGCGTATAAGTCATAGAGCCAGAGAAAGGAGAGATATGGTATAGGGAAGCACTAAGCCCTGTTAGCCATGCAGCCTATTATGTTTCATGAGCTGTGGTGGCTTCACTGATATACAACCTTTATTCAAATAGTTGCAAATGTATTAATAAAAATACTGAGCATGTATGTTTGATATAAGGCCAAACCTCATTTGAAAGAATATATTCAGAGTATACTCTTCATTAGCAAACTGTACCAAACGAAGGAAAAACCCCCGCGGGGATAACTGACGTTATAAGAAGATAACGCCCCTGCATGACACCTCCCTGGCCACCGTATAGCGCATTGACAGGTCTGTCTGTCTGTCTGTCGTAGCATGCAGATAGACAGATAGGGGGGGGGGGGGGGCAGTTTGACAACAGCGGCTGACACATGTTCATTGATTATGATTAATAGGCCTACTGTATACAGCTACTGTGCTGCTGGATCGTCGATAAATGGACTATAGGCCTACTGGACTTTGACGTTAACGTTAAAACAGAGGCCAGCCAGCGGTACCGTGACCACACCGTTCGTTGTGTGTGTGTGTGTGTGTGTGTGTGTGTGTGTGTGTGTGTGTGTGTGTGTGTGTGTGTGTGTGTGTGTGTGTGTGTGTGTGTGTGTGTGTGCGCGAACTTCGAGACGAGTTGGTGACAGTGGTTTGTATTTTGATTTGAAATAAATAATGATGAATAGATGTCTACTGTTCATGCTTGTGTGTGTTTTTTTTAGACAATAGACCACTTAGCAATTGCTTTAACTATGAAAGAAATGAAGACGATGAAGGATATCGATGAAATGTATGTTTCACTATATATAAAATATATACCTTGACTCTCCCTCTGAATGAAATTAAAAATCGGGTCCTAATAATTAACCCTAAAAATCTATAGACCTACCCTTAGTTTTAGCTGGAACACACGCTCAGCATCGCGGGGTTAATGGTAGGCCTACTTGGTAACTATACTTAAAAGGTCTACTTTATCCCATCACAACTATAGTGATTTTGCAGCTATTTTCAATGAACAGTATGGTCTATTGTTGATTAATGTGGTCATTTCAATCTAGGCGCCGTAATGCGCAAAATGGAGTCGACCGGTGGCCATTGATGGCCTATTATTCCTATAAATTCATATCATGCCTGTTGGTGAAATATAAACATCTAAAATGGTTCAGTAATAATTAGCATAAGTTATTATTAACGAAAAACATCTAATACTATTTTAAATTGGTCTAGTAAAGTTAGTAACTAATCAGAAGTTGTTTCAAACAACTGTTTGAAAAAACTGTTTGTTTTTCGTTAATAATAATACATGCTAATTATTATTGAACGGTAAGTATGCTGGTATGTACGCTATGGTACACTATAAGCTTGTATATCTGTTTATTTTAAGAATGCGCCGCTGCATTCTGTCAGAATCTCGTGTGTGTGTGTGTGTGTGTGTGTGTGTGTGTGTGTGTGTGTGTGTGTGTGTGTGTGTGTGTGTGTGTGTGTGTGTGTATGTGCACACATGTGTCACACATGATGTGTGCTATATATTTTATAGCTCTAGAGACGCAGAGACAGAGACATATTTATTTAAAATCATCCTGGCACGTAGGCCTATAGACAACGGCGTCAACTCCGCGCAAGAGCCAAAGCACCCGCTGGCAAAATAATAATAAGTTAATATATATAGGCTACTCTAAGGTGGGCACCTGTCGTTATAAACCTTCTGCACTTGCCTATAAAGCCAATGAACGGAGCTCATTTCTCTCTCTCTCTCTCTCTCTCTCTCTCTTTCTCTCTCTCTCTCTCTCCATCTGCCGTGCACATGCAAAGAGCGCATGCAGGTATCCAACTATCCAACATTGATAAACTGGTTCGCTTATATCCGTGCAGTATAACATCAAAGTCCAGTAGGCCTATAGTCCATTTATCGACGATCCAGCAGCACAGTAGCATATACAGTAGGCCTATTAATCATCATCAATGAACATGTGTCAGCCGCTGTTGTCAAACTGCCCCCCCCCCCCTATCTGTCTATCTGCATGCTACGACAGACAGACAGACCTGTCAATGCGCTATACGGTGGCCAGGGAGGTGTCATGCAGGGGCGTTATCTTCTTATAACGTCAGTTATCCCCGCGGGGGTTTTTCCTTCGTTTAGTACTTTATTTACAGTTTGCTAATGAAGAGTATACTCTGAATATATTCAGCAGCAGGCAGGTCGTATAGAAAAGTAACAAAGTTTATTATAAGCTCGGAGATAAAACAGGTAAGTATAAAATCATGTAGCAGGATATCAAATATAACACTATACAAGTAAAATACGTAAATGTATAGGTATAACAATGTGGCAATTTATACTGTATGACTGGCAATTATTAAAACGTAGCAAATAGCAATATAAATAGGCACTGTGTTGAGATTTGACGGGATGTATGTCCTCACTTGTGTATTGTGTGTAATTCTGTACTGCTGTTCTGTGTGATATGCAGTGTTGTGCTTGTGCCACTGTGAGGCGCCAAGGCGCAAGGTATGGGATGCATGTTTGTCTCCTATGGCGTGATCAGGTAACTCGGGTCACATGACCACTGCCTGTGTGTGGAGCGGACCGGTGTTTTTTCATTCAGTGATTGTATTGTATTGGGTCTGTCACCGTGAGAATGATGCGTGACAGGGAGCCCTTAATATAATAATAAATATGCCATGCTTGGCTAAATGGATCTAATCTTTTCTCCGAATGCAACGTGTAAGCTGCAGAACTTCTCATAACTTAACACACTGTATCCTATTCCTAGGCAAGCAATAATCACAAGCTCCTCTTGAAATGTCCACCTCAGGAATCTGGATAATAGCACAGTGTTTGTTCCCACCCAATCTCCTAAGCAGCCCAAGATTGATTAGTGCACATTATCATATATTATCGATTATCGTATACACATTAGTACACACGACCACAAAAGATGCCACGGCAAATCAAGTGCACACCAACGATCACTGCAATAAGCCTATATCAAAATAGGATAACACTTCTATCGAAAATCACAGCAGTAAAATACAAACATGCGTGTTCACCAATATAGGGGCGCTAAGAGACAGGTGAAGCCAACCCTGAGAATATTCCACCCCTGTAAGCAGCCCTCTGAAGCCTGAATGACCGCTGTACCCAATGTACTGTACACTACAATAATACGTGCCACACCGTTAAGTTAGCAAATGCCCAATAATAATAGTAGCTATAATAAACACTATGGCATATAGCAGTAAACCATCTGCGTCGGCGGTCCTCGAGGAGACGGCGGGCGATCAACGATAGGCGGCCGGCGATCCAACGCTGTTCTGCGCCGTCCAGGACGGGGAGGCTGGGAAGGAGGATATGATATATAATAATAATAATAATATCTATACCAGCAACACGAACGCACATGTTACACACAAGCTGCTGTCTGTGCAGCGCAGCAGCGAGACAACGCGGCGGCGCAAAAAATATAATAATAATAATATACCAGCAACACGGCACGAACGCACATGTTACACACAACTGACACAAGCTGCTGTCTGTGCGGCGCAGCGCAGCAGCGAGACAGCGAGACAATTACAGTTAGTGTCCACAGGTGACATTACCATTTGGGGGTCCCTGGGGGTCCCCAGGGGTCCCCAAACCTCGAGACCCCCATAGAAACCTCCAGGGGGGCCACACGATTCCAAAGAGACCACCCCCGTCCAAAACGGTAGAGAAATGACAGAGTTACCATTTGGGCAGCAAGGGCAGAATCCATCCACCCTAACCCTGCGACCGACGGTCCGTCGCGACGCAAAAACGGACCGACCGACCGACGGACCCCCCGACGGACCGACGGACCGACGGACCCCCCGACGGACCGACGGACCCCCCGACGGACCGACGGACCCCCCGACGGACCGGCGGACCCCCCGACGGACCGGCGGACCCCCCGACGGACAGGTCCGTCGCGACGGCCGTCGGTCGCAAGAAAATGGATTCTGCCCTTGCTGGACAATGCTGCAGAAGTAATAGAAATAAGAGGAAAAACGATTCCTCACTTTGCCATGAGAACCACATGATTCATAGAGTGACCGTACATAGATATACTATGTCAATGTGTGGCCACCTATAGAAGTGCTGGTGTGATGGACGCAAAGTGGTGACTCAGAGCTGACATCCTCCAGATCTGTCACACAACTAAGTCAATAAATTATCAACGCTATTAATAACCATTAGAAGTGGTGGAGGAGAGAGGCGGAGCATATTCTATTTCCTGCAGATGAAGATAGATCAGCCAGGTGATGGATGGATTGGTGGCAGTACAGAACAGGCCTATCCCACTTGCTGTGCTCAAGTGGGAGTTTTGAATTTGTCTAAGGACTCTCATTAATTATCTAGACCACCCCATGTGATAAATATGTACTGGGATGTCTTGTCTGTGTATTTTGTTTCCTCATTGTAAGCTGCATGCGTTGGAAATATACAGTTAAGATAATGTGGAACTCCATGCAAGTATTCTCTTAGCATAACTCTTGTTGTGAAGCCATTTTTATCGACATGAGTTAATAAATATTGTTATTTTCCACTTGGCAAAGGAGACAGACGGACAGGGAGAGAAGTGCTTTGATGAGACTGTCAAAGGGAGCAGGGTGGGTGGGTGGTGACAAATTCAAAGTCAGTATTTTAATGAGCTGTTTACATACTGTAAATACAGCTTTTAACACGTACATGTACAGTTTTAGGAAGGAAAAGAATCAGGATGAATAATAATACACAATGGTTATTATCTAGGGGGGAATAGGCCTGTGGCAACTTTGAAATGATCAAAGCAGACATCATAAACACAGCTCTGTGCTGCCGTCACTGGAGAGACTTGGTGTTGCCAGGAGGGGTGGTTGGGGGGGAAGGGTGCAATTGCCCCCCCAAATATGGAAACGCTAACATGCAAGGTGTCCGTGTGTGTGTGTGTGTGTGTGTGTGTGTGTGTGTGTGTGTGTGTGTGTGTGTGTGTGTGTGTGTGTGTGTGTGTGTGTGTGTGTGTGTGTGTGTGTGTGCATGTGCGTGTGCTTGCGTGCGTGCGTGTGGTGCACGGTTAACTAAAGCCCATGCTGACGCCTTCAAAGTAACCATCTGAATCCCCCAACCTTTCAAGAGCTTCATCAATCAAAGCAATTAAAAGTGTGAAGATAATTAGCACAGGAAAATGGCAAATATTAAGTCTGTAAGTTAAATAACAAGTCTGTTCACACCATTTCTACTGTTTCTACTAATGTTTTTGAGGATGAGTTGTGATGTTGCCTCCACAAAGACATTTATAAACTTAAATGACCTGAACAGGCTATGATTTAATGAGCTTACTATTCAGTTTAGTTTCATTATTTACATATAAAACCAGCAGGGAAACATATACAGCATATTGATCAAAGTAAGAAGCTGTGTAACACAAGAAGGCATTTAGAAACATTCTGTGATTATCCAACTAATAATGTCTATATGGTGGGTGCCACCAGCATCCATAACAGCAGAGCTACTGTAGGTCAGGTGCGGGCTGGGATGTGCCACCGTGCCCCCATGTTCACTGTGGCTCATGGGCGCCAGCTAGCTGGCCCCCTGCCAGGCAAAACAAAACCTAATCCCATCCGCTGGTAAAGCCAGGTCTTCCCTTCATAATCCTATGCTCAGCGCTCTGCTTGTGTGAAGTGCTCACACTGCACTCCCACCGTGTGTTTGTCCACTGGGACGGAAACACATTCCTGTGTTTGCAGACGAGCAGTGCTGCTGTGCTGTGATGTATGGATTTCCAATGAAAAATACGAATAAAGAAACAGTACGGTTATCAGAAAGCAACCCGCTGTTGGCAGAGTTCATGGAAGTCAAGCTAACCCTAACCCTGGGGAACAAAACCTTGCATGCATTTATTCCCAACTGATAATCACACAGAGACCAAAGGAAACTCTGACCCAAATGTCGGAGGAATGGCTGAGCTCCATGTGCCGCAGGGTGTGAATATTAAAGCATCTATTTTCCAGGACTTGTGTGTGTGATCCCTTTAGCCTTAATGTCTGACAGTACTATGTGCTGGTTACATTTCTGACTAATAAAGTATTCAATAAATCAAGAAATGGGATTGAAGGTGTAGGATTATAATCTTCCACCAATCTACTTGGATAAAATCAGCCCAAAAGGACCCATCCCAAAAGCTTTTCATGGTGTTGATGTACCGTGGAGGAGTATTACGATCGGTGGCTCCAGGACCAATTCAATACTATTGGGCATTAATTATTCATAAAGTGTACAAGTAGATAATAGATTCTTTGGGAATGAAAAACATGAATAATTCATGATTACATTATATCAATATTTGACTGGGGTATCATCTCTCTCTAGCCAAGGGCTGCAGAGATTGCACACCGTGCTTCTGGTTCCATTGTGAGTCAGACCCATGTGGATGCAGCCTCCCTTCCCCCTGCTCTGTTTTTCACACAGAAAGCAAGTGAAGAAAAGAGAAGATGAGGTCCTGAAAGAACGGAACAAGGCGGGATAGAGGGGAAGAGATGAAGGAGATGAAAGAATGAAGGAAACGATGCTGTGATATGAAAAAATGAGAGTGTGGCCACTACATTGTAATTCCAGCTCGCTTCCATTAATTCCAGGAGACTTTACTAGCTGAAGTAATTCATGCCAGTAATTCCTTGTCCCAGAAGTACTTCTGGGACAATTCTGTTTGCACAGAATCAAAGCACTGGGACACACATATATACACAATGTTCCAAATTAGTTACACTACCAGTTTCATCACACAACCCCCAAGCATAAATAGTGCTTAAAGAATTACAAGGCAACTGGCCTTAAAACATCAAACAGAGCATTAATGAATACAGATATTCCCCTCATTACCAGCTCAGAATTATTTATATTTGCAGAATCAATGACATATTAATGTATATGACTGGTGGGAATAATGTTTTTAATCCTGCTGCTGTGAGTGTGATACTTAAAGCTCACACTACAGGCGTTTTAAATTCTAACCCAGGGACATAAGATTATAAATATACTCTTTTCCATAATAAGCTGACCGTGCACGGCAGAAAGAGAGGGGAGAGAGAGTTACTGCCCATTGTTAAAATGCCTGTATCTTAACTCTTTGTAAAAACTGTAGCGTTGGTTAACATGCTTTTTTGTGACAGCGTTGCTGTCCATGGTTCTGAAGTTGTATATATGGGTAGTTTATAATACTTCATATTTATTATAATAATAATAAGGTCGCTCGCAGTTAACTTTTTCTCTGCTACCTGCGATTATAATCGTACCCTAGGGTATGTACATATATGAAAGTGACATCATCAGGGATGGAGCACGTGACATCACGTGACATCATCAGGGATGGAGATCTCTGATGTCATCAATATTAAGACCATATATGGAGATCACTTATGTCATCAATATTGGCCAGCAACTCTACATCTGACCTCAAACCTCAGACCCTTAGATCTCCATATATGGAGCTGACCTGTTAGATTGCGCGAGCAGAGCGCAAGTACTGTTTTCGGCTGCGTATGTCCGTGACTGCCTCGGGCCAATCAGGGATTGTGAAGTTTTGGTGTCACGCTCGGACATGTTTATGTAAAAACGGTGGTTCCTGATTGGCCGAGGGACAACACTGATATATGTGGATTACTTTTACAAATGCTGTTTATGTGCTGTGACCTCTCCTGTCGCAAAATACAGGAGACGAAAAAATTTCCTAAGTAAATTCAGAAGACGGGAGGGATTGAAAAATAAAATCAGTGAACTCTTTAAAGCGGACAAATACAAACCAACGCCCACTCACCCCTCTGAAGTTGCTCATGGCCTGGAAGTAGACCAGGTAGCTCTTCCGGGGGTCCAGCGGTGTGTTCCAGTAGCCGTTGTAGGTGTGGTTGTCTCCCACTGTGAAGGGGCTGGCCTCTGGCAGGCTGCTGGGGGGCAGCTCGGCCGTGTAGTAGTGTGGCGTCCCCCGCGCCAAAGCCTCGCCGTGGGACATGGGCAACGGGAAGCATTCCTGAACTCCCAGCTCCCTCTTCACCTTCCTGCTGCTCTCCTCCTCAACCACCACCTGGTACGTACTGGAGACATGGACCAATCACAGCCAGTTATAGAGCACCAAAGTCTGACGTCAATATCGTTCGAGGGCCTTATAAGTCCACGGGTTCGTGTACTTATTTATGTGAATTAAAATCTCCATAGGGGGATCTTAGATCGCCTCATAGAATAACTGTTTTTGAAAAATAAACAAATCATCCCGGCCGTTTCACTCAAATCAGTAACAGTAAGAGTAACATTTTTGCTAGAAACAGACTGTAACAAGTTGACTGTCGTAAACAATAAAGAGACACCTCCCAACAAAATCGCAGACAAAGTTTGTTTATTTTTGGACCACAATTCTTATACGAGTTGATTTTAAGATGACCCCATGTAATTCTTCATAGAGAAAAACCCCTTGAAACCAGGGGATGAGCAAATCAGGACTTTGGCGCTCTATGTGTGTGTGTGTGTGTGTGTGTGTGTGTGTGTGTCTGTCAATCCCGTTATATTTGTTTCCTTGTAAAATTAATTGTAATTTGTGGATTCAAATAAAGAAATCGAAATGTGTGTGTGTGTGTGTGTGTGGGGGGGGGGGGGGGGGGGGGGTCATGTACTTCCATCTTTCTGTGTGTCTGGGTCATGACAATGTTTTGGGGTTCTGTGCGTGTATGAAAGGCACAGGACCAATGAGAGAAAAGATAGAATAAAGTCCAGTGATTGCGTCACGGTGCAACCAGGGTAGACAGGCTATGAGACATATTCACATTTCATTTATATTTCAAAGACAGTTTCCCTGGCGGATTACATCTTTGACTTTGAGCAGAGCTATAATTGGGTGAGCAAGTACAAAATGTTTCTTCCTGATGTATTATTATGCTTCAAGTTGTTAAACACTGCATGTCTGGATGAAAGAAACAGCTGCCACTAAGTTCATACACAGATCTAACGTTCTCTTCTCTGAAATCACTGCTAAAATACCTCTCCTGCTCTACCCTACCTCTATCTTCTCACAACAACTACGAATGATGGAGCACACTTCTTCTTTCTTCTGAAAAAAAGGTAGTAGTAACCAGGATAATACAGTTACAGGCAATTTACTTTAACCAAATTAAGAAGACATTGCATGTAAACAGCACTGCTGATCATACAGTACATGAATAGTATTTAAAAAAAAGTAAATTATTATTTTAGTGAGTATAAGTAATGAAAGTAAAGTGATTTGTTGCTCTTAACACTGTTGAATACAAATGTAGACGTACAATGCAGTGATGCAGGTTGGTGGTGTGTGTGTGTGTGTGTGTGTGTGTGTGTGTGTGTGTGTGTGTGTGTGTGTGTGTGTGTGAGTGAGTGAGTGAGTGAGTGAGTGAGTGAGTGAGTGAGTGAGTGAGTGAGTGAGTGAGTGAGTGAGTGAGTGAGTGAGTGAGTGAGTGAGTGAGTGAGTTTGTGAGTGAGTGAGTGAGTGAGAGAGAGAGAGAGAGAAAACTGCATGCTCACCTTACAGGAGCTCCTCGACCCTGAGCAGGACGAAGCAGGACGGTGATGGTGCTTTCTGTCTCACCCAGAGGAGAAGGCATGTCTCCATAGTCAAACGTAGGAGCTGCGCGCGCGCACGCGCACACACGCACACACACACACACACACACACACACACACACACACACACAGACACAGACACAGACACACACACACACACACACACACACACACACACACACACACACACACACACACACACACACACACACACACACACACACACACACACACACTTTCATTTCATTACTGCTCATTGGCCCCAGAGCAGAGTAGTGTGTATCAACACCTATAAAAGTGTCCCTATTCCCTTATAAAGCTTCTACAGGCCTCTCAGGTCTTGTGACAGAGACAGTATCTGTAATGTCCCACAGAAACACATCCCAGTTGCTGCATAAAGGCCCGTGTCCACAACAAGCTCAGCCAGCATCTTTCTGCCATGATTTATATGCATGGCATATAAGTGCCCTGGGGGCTTCAAGAAGAAAATCATTCAACTTTTCGGGGTGTTGTTTATCAATGTTATGTTTGACCCTACGGCCTGTGTGTGACAACCTGGTCATTTACAACTTGACTTTGAATCATTACCCCAATGAGTCTACAGATATTTGTGCTAATAACACAGATGAAAGGTTGTTGGAGCACAATGATGTTGAAAGGTTCAAACGTGAGCGTTCTGTGTGCTTCAGAAGTCAGAAAGAGCCTGGACATGATGTTCCACTCATAAAATGATTTCTGTAAATGCGACCACTAAACAGATTAAACCATCCTAACATCCACACACATCACTCACATCCTCTCATACAGTGTCATCTTCCTCCTGGTTGTCATGGAAACCAACACAATTAAACATCACAGTCGTCTGGGACAAATTGAGATTTGGTCCAAGTCCTGTTCCTCCCAGGAGATGCAAGCAGCATATTTATTGTCTCCACCAGGCCGAAGGCATGGGGGGAGAGTATGTTTTGCACTCCGTCCGTCCGTCCGTGTGTCCGTGTGTGTGTCCGTGAGCAGCTAATCTCGGCCACCGTTAACCCGGTCGATGCCACATTTTGCACACACACTCCCTGGATGCCAACGATGAACCTCTGCCCCAAACTTTCCAGAACGGCCTGTTATAGCGCCACCAGGAGGCCGCTTTGTGCAAAACAAGTTTTTGCACAGTACACCTACAGATTTTGTCCAAACATCGCGCAAATTGGTACACAGTCTCTCTAGAGCCATTCAACGAAACCGGTCTTTCAGATTTCTCAGACTCCATCCTGATTGGTTAAGATTGGATTCCAAAGTTCACAGGAGTGCTCAGTTTCAAACAAAATGCTGCAAATCATGAACACATCGCGTGATTTCCGTGAAATTGTGCACGCACATTCCCACTAGGCCGAGGACGAAATGCCACATGAACAATTTCAACTCAGCCTCAAGGTGGCGCTATAACTGGCCGAAAAGCGTTTTTACTGCACGGATCTGTGGACAATTTACTTTTGTTGCCCTTTTATCCAACCACCAGATGAAGGCAAGCTGCAATGTCCTACATTCCTATCCTGGTGGAGACCTGTGCCCAGAAGGGCACTTTTTCTAGTTATCTTTGATATCACTACCAATTAGTGAGGAATGTGAACTATTGTGGTGGAATCAACCATGATGTTATTAAAACCACAGACTTCTAAACAGAAGAACAAGAAGTGATGACTTCACCAGAGCCATAGAGTAAGACAGAGTTACGACATTGAGGGGGCAGAAAACAGCCCAGTCACGTGGTTCATGTACTCCCGTGAGCCCATAGACTCCAATGCATTCCATAAACTTCCGGTGTCCCTATTCGCCAATAGAAGTCTATGTAGAAGAGCCGCCATTGGACTGGCCCCATGAAGTGAACGGAGTTGTCTTACTCTGGACTTCACTAAAGGTAAGACATTGTGTGTGCGTGCGTGTGTGTGTGTGTGTGTGTGTGTGTGCGTGTGCGTGTGCGTGTGTGTGTATGTGTGTGTGTGTGTGTGTGTGTGTGTGTGTGTGTGTGTGCGCGTGCGTGCGTGCGGTGGGTACTGCTTATGGTAGCAGCTGTAGAAGAGTTCAGCATGTGTTCTCCGTCAACATTGATTTGAGGGACGCTCAGTGTAAGTGAACATGAGCATGCATTGTGGGATATGTAGTGGCTTCAGGACTCCATCTGTGGTCTGGCATGGTGCCAGTTTCCTGTCTGAAACACAACCACTACAGAATGATTGAGCTGTGAATCTGTAATTAAAGAAGCCTGCATGTACACACCATGCAGAGAGAGAGAGAGAGAGAGAGAGAGAGAGAAGAGAGAGAGAGAGAGAGAGAGAGAGAGAGAGAGAGAGAGAGAGAGAGAGAGAGAGAGAGAGAGAGAGAGAAGAGAGAAGAGAGAGAGGGCGAGAGCGAGAGCGAAGTTGAGAGCAAGAGAGAGAGAGAGACCCCCATGGGAGACCGATTAGGTGACACTTCCATGGTGAGAGAGTTTATAAGTTAAAATGTTAATAAGGTAGAAAGGGAGAGTGAAAGTGATGGCCAGTGAATGAGTGAGACAGGATAATGGTGTGTGTGTGTGTGTGTGTGTGTGTGTGTGTGTGTGTGTGTGCGTGTGCGTGCGTGCGTGCGTGCGTGCGTGCGTGCGTGCGTGCGTGCGTGCGTGCGTGCGTGCGTGCGTGCGTGCGTGTATCCCAGAGGTTTTGCATCCCCTCCCTCAACAATGGACCAACATGCATCATTAACAGATCTCCATCAGCATTAATAAGCTCAGAGACTCTCTCTGTACACAACACACTGGCTGTGTCCCCTCTGTGTCGTTATTCTGCTTCTTAAACACAGCTCCACTGTGAAATGACAGCGTGTCACTGCTTGGGAGAGGCAGAGGAAAACACGTCTTACACTGTGAGAGCAGGATTTTGCTTTTACCTCATAGAACAAAGAGTTGGAAAGAGAGAGAGATCTCCATCCCTAATTATAGTTCACAATCAGAGAGATCAACGTCCTTCCATCTGTCTTCCATGACAGGCATTGATGGTGTGTAGCCTATGTAGAGTCTGACTTCTTTCAGGTTGTTTATTCTCTATCAAACAATTGCTTATTTTCTATAACTCCATTACCGAAACGATTGTTCTTTTCAAACAAGAAATATGATTTAAAAAATGTCTAGGTACACCGTGGCAACTGGGAATTAAACATGGTATTTGAATGAACTTAGTACACAGTTACATCAACGAAGGCACTCAATCGATCAATGTGCCTTTGTCAGGTTGGTCCCGGGCTGGGTTGAACACATCAGGGCCGTGGGTAGGGCTAGGTTAGGGCTGGGTTGAACACATCAGCGCTGTGCATAGGGCTAGGTTAGGGCTGGGTTGAACACATCAGCGCTGTGCGTAGGGCTAGGTTAGGACTGGGTTGAACACATCAGCGCTGTGCGTAGGGCTAGGTTAGGGCTGGGTTGAACACATCAGCGCTGTGCGTAGGGCTAGGTTAGGACTGGGTTGAACACATCAGGGCCGTGCGTAGGGCTAGGTTAGGACTGGGTTGAACACATCAGCGCTGTGCGTAGGGCTAGGTTAGGACTGGGTTGAACACATCAGCGCTGTGCGTAGGGCTAGGTTAGGGCTGGGTTGAACACATCAGCGCTGTGCGTAGGGTTAGGTTAGGGCTGGGTTGAACACATCAGGGCCGTGGGTAGGGCTAGGTTAGGACTGGGTTGAACACATCAGCGCTGTGCGTAGGGTTAGGTTAGGGCTGGGTTGAACACATCAGCGCTGTGCGTAGGGCTAGGTTAGGACTGGGTTGAACACATCAGCGCTGTGCGTAGGGCTAGGTTAGGACTGGGTTGAACACATCAGGGCCGTGGGTAGGGCTAGGTTAGGACTGGGTTGAACACATCAGCGCTGTGCGTAGGGCTAGGTTAGGGCTGGGTTGAACACATCAGCGCTGTGCGTAGGGCTAGGTTAGGACTGGGTTGAACACATCAGCGCTGTGCGTAGGGCTAGGTTAGGGCTGGGTTGAACACATCAGCGCTGTGCGTAGGGCTAGGTTAGGGCTGGGTTGAACACATCAGCGCTGTGCGTAGAGCTAGGTTAGGACTGGGTTGAACACATCAGCGCTGTGCGTAGGGCTAGGTTAGGACTGGGTTGAACACATCAGCGCTGTGCATAGGGCTAGGTTAGGACTGGGTTGAACACATCAGCGCCGTGGGTAGGGCTAGGTTAGGACTGTGTTGAACACATCAGCGCTGTGCGTAGGGCTAGGTTAGGACTGGGTTGAACACATCAGCGCTGTGCGTAGGGCTAGGTTAGGACTGGGTTGAACACATCAGCGCTGTGCGTAGGGCTAGGTTAGGACTGGGTTGAACACATCAGCGCTGTGCGTAGGGCTAGGTTAGGACTGGGTTGAACACATCAGCGCTGTGCGTAGGGCTAGGTTAGGACTGGGTTGAACACATCAGGGCCGTGGGTAGGGCTAGGTTAGGGCTGGGTTGAACACATCAGGGCCGTGCGTAGGGCTAGGTTAGGGCTGGGTTGAACACATCAGGGCCGTGGGTAGGGCTAGGTTAGGACTGGGTTGAACACATCAGCGCTGTGCGTAGGGCTAGGTTAGGGCTGGGTTGAACACATCAGGGCCGTGGGTAGGGCTAGGTTAGGACTGGGTTGAACACATCAGCGCTGTGCGTAGGGCTAGGTTAGGGCTGGGTTGAACACATCAGGGCCGTGCGTAGGGCTAGGTTAGGGCTGGGTTGAACACATCAGCGCTGTGTGTAGGGCTAGGTTAGTTAGGGCACCTAATGGTTGATGAGCAGTACTGCCTCAAGCTCATGAGCACAATATATCTTCTGGCCAATTAGTTTATTTGTTATAGGATTGGTTAAATGTTTGGTCTCCCATGCAGGAAACCAGGGTTTGAATCTCGGGTAAGACTCACGTATTGCAGCGTTAAACCTTACAAATGTGTTGAGGGAATGTCCTGCATTTCAAGGGCTGTTAAAAACAACTGAAAATAAATACAGTAACATTAATCTAAATGAAATAGCATTGAGTCCAAGTATTTAGCAGTTTGAGTAAAGGTACAGTTGCAGGACCAGTAAGTGGGTCATAAAAGCACAAAGCTGTAGGTAACAGTTCCTTTTAGGATGAGTACAAGGCAGTCCTGTGAGTTAGTGTGTGTGTGTGTGTGTGTGTGTGTGTGTGTGTGTGTGTGTGTGTGTGTGTGTGTGTGTGTGTGTGTGTGTGTGTGTGTGTGTGTGTGTGTGTGTGCGTGTGTGTGTGTGTGTGTGTGTGTGTGTGTGTAAGGACTAAGGAGTGCTAACAGTCAAACAGGGAACATAAATAAGGTGGTGTCTTAGTAAGTAGATAAAAAACATTACTCATACATGCAGTACAACCATGTACAAACAAACTACTTCACCTACACAAACACACACATGTGCATGTACTGTACGTGCACAAAAACACTCACATGTTCATATTGACCAGAATCAATTCAGAGCGTGACTGTGTGCTACTCTAGTAGAGATGTTGGTTGTGATTTCAGAGTGACTGTGTGCTACTCTACCAGAGATGTTGGTGGTGATTTCAGAGTGACTGTGTGCTACTCTACCAGAGATGTTGGTGGTGATTTCAGAGTGACTGTGTGCTACTCTACCAGAGATGTTGGTGGTGATTTCAGAGTGACTGTGTGCTACTCTAGTAGAGATGTTGGTGGTGATTTCAGAGTGACTGTGTGCTACTCTAGTAGAGATGTTGGTGGTGATTTCAGAGTGACTGTGTGCTACTCTACCAGAGATGTTGGTGGTGATTTCAGAGTGACTGTGTGCTACTCTAGTAGAGATGTTGGTGGTGATTTCAGAGTGACTGTGTGCTACTCTACCAGAGATGTTGGTGGTGATTTCAGAGTGACTGTGTGCTACTCTAGTAGAGATGTTGGTGGTGATTTCAGAGTGACTGTGTGCTACTCTAGTAGAGATGTTGGTGGTGATTTCAGAGTGACTGTGTGCTACTCTACCAGAGATGTTGGTGGTGATTTCAGAGTGACTGTGTGCTACTCTAGTAGAGATGTTGGTGGTGATTTCAGAGTGACTGTGTGCTACTCTAGTAGAGATGTTGGTGGTGATTTCAGAGTGACTGTGTGCTACTCTAGTAGAGATGTTGGTGGTGATTTCAGAGTGACTGTGTGCTACTCTACCAGAGATGTTGGTGGTGATTTCAGAGTGACTGTGTGCTACTCTACCAGAGATGTTGGTGGTGATTTCAGAGTGACTGTGTGCTACTCTACCAGAGATGTTGGTGGTGATTTCAGAGTGACTGTGTGCTACTCTAGTAGAGATGTTGGTGGTGATTTCAGAGTGACTGTGTGCTACTCTAGCAGAGATGTTGGTGGTGATTTCAGAGTGACTGTGTGCTACTCTAGTAGAGATGTTGGTGGTGATTTCAGAGTGACTGTGTGCTACTCTAGCAGAGATGTTGGTGGTGATTTCAGAGTGACTGTGTGCTACTCTAGCAGAGATGTTGGTGGTGATTTCAGAGTGACTGTGTGCTACTCTACCAGAGATGTTGGTGGTGATTTCGGTCAGGGCGGTCTGGCCGAAGCCCTTGGCTGTGCGGGCTCGGACGGAGATCAGGTAGGTGGTCCCAGAGTGAAGGTTGGAGAACATGTGGTAGGTCTCGTTCCGCAGCTTGGACACCGTTCTCCTGGGACCCGGCACGTTGATGCCCGGGTCAGACGACTCGATGCTCTGGTAACTGATCTGAGGTCAGACAGGAAGAGTAACGTCATTAAAACATACTCCAAAGTAAGACATCCAAACTAATTTTATGATTGTTCTACCAAATGTATACACATTCAAGTTATATCTTATCTTCTTGTGACAACATCATCAGTCAACAACAACCTTACATTTGGAGATGATCACAGTTTGATGTTCCGTTATATACTCATCTTACATGTTATGTTATTAATATAATATAATTATTCTGTAAATATCTACTGCATGTACAAACAAGCCATCATCATAATACAACTGTCTCTGGGCCATGGCTCAGTGGTCCAGGCACCTTGGCTGGTAATCCAGCCTGGCAGTGTGCCGTGGGTTCGACTCCCGATCCCGACAGCCTTTACTGCATGTCTTCCCCCCATCTCTCTCCCCATTTCCTGTCAGCCTACTGTCTGTCCCTCCATAAAAAATATAAAATAAAGGCGAAAGCCACAAAAAAAACATTTAATAATACAACTTTCCACTGATCTTTGTGTATTATTCACTCCACTTACAATGTATTCATTGTTTAGCTTTGCTTAATCCTTGGGTGGACTACTGGACTTATTTATGGGTTTATTCTAAAGTCTAGTAATAGGGTTCCATTGACCTTGGCATGGTAAAGTGATATGGGTAACACAACCCAGAGCTATCCATAAAGCAATGCAAGGCTAATGATTGTGTCCTGCTAATACATTCTAATGGATAGAGGACACTATTCCTTCCTGCTAAAGCGTCCTTTTGAAAGTGGCTCTTTGGTAAACTTTAGGTTTTTTTCCCAGAGAGGTGCTTTGGTGCTTCCCGTTCACTTTTTCAAACAGTGTTGTAATGAGACAGCCTTATTGGAAGCAGCCAAGAGGGAGGAAGATATAGGAGTGTACATTAGTGGTGTGAGAGCAGCACCTCATTAAAGACATTGCATGCACGCACAGGTGTGAGCATGTGCTTATGTTTGATTATGTCACTATATCTGCTGCTATTTTAGCTGATTCTTACATTGCCATTTCTTATAACCATGCACTTTATGTACCGGTACGTATATTTTACGCTGGAATATCTGGCCTGTTTTCCCATTTCAACAAATCATGTGTTGTGATGTGTGTTCATGAAGTAGAAGTTTGTGTTTTCTTGCCTTGTACATGCGTTAATGTGCATAATAGTGCATGAGTGCACACAGTTGCAGATCGACAACCGCCTTCAGTCTGTGTGACTAAATACACTAAATACACACAGACCAGTGTGTTCCCACTGGAAACATTAATTAATTAACATTAACGTGAGTTTCTTGAAGAGGATTTCTGCAGCTCTACATAGAGCCTTTGATCACCCCGGGGAGCTCAACACGCTACAGAGAGAAAAACCTGTACAGCCGCCACTTTAAATGTCAAACTACAAATCCGATTTAATAATATCCTTGACGTGACATTGTGGAAAGGAGGGAATGGTAGGTAAGTGCCTGGTTTTTGTGGTTTTCGACAAGTTAGAGGCACAAAGCAGAACATTTTAAACAAAATCATTACCTTGTGAGTAATTAGACGAGTACAAAAAAACGGTTTGCTTTCATGGGTAATTAAGTGCTAATGGCAATTAGCGGTTGCTATCTGTCAGCTGTTTTAGTGTTGTGACATGGTGCTAGGACCATAGCTGTGTTGCAGACAGGGTGGTGCCTCACTACACTAGCTGTTAATACCACGTCCAGAGACAACTGCAAACCAGAACATGATCCTACAGTTAAACATTTAATTCACAATCTTCTTATGAAAGATGTTGCAATTGGATTCCTGTAGTGAAGTCATGTCAGGCTGGGTAGTCTACTGTGCCTTACTGGTGTTACACAGTAACACCAGGATTTTGGCCTTCAAGGATTTTTTAAGGCCAATACCGGTGCACTGGTATTTTGTGCTGACAAAATGACCTTGTACTGTACCATGATGTTGATAGACTCGGTCGGGTCAATACAATTGAACATGAACAACATTCTTGGTAAAAAAATAACCTAAAATGATTTTATCTATCAACCAAGCTATCATCAATCAATCAATCAATCAATTGGAAAATAGACATCTATAATAACTGTCTGTATGCTTATCGCTAACATACTCATACTGACATGCCTATATGCATTCATCTATCCTCATCCACTTTCTTTCCCGCCACATTAGCCACTTCTAACTGGGGGATCTCGAGGCGTTCCAAGGCCAGCATGGAGGCATAATCCCCCCCTTCTGGTCCTTGGTCTGCTTCATCCCAGCTGGCCATGTTTAACATGAATGGTTTAATGAATGGTCAACATAATCAAAACAATATATAAGTCCAAACAGTATAAGTGCTTACCTCGTATTGGGTGATGAGGCCATTGGGCTCCACTGGCTCCTCCCACTTCAGGAAGAGCATGTCATCGAGCGGAGTGAAGGTCAGCGAATCAGCCGTGATGCCTCCGGGAACTGCCAGGAATCGTCAGAACAAACATTTGTGCTGAAATTGAGGTGCTGATCCCAGAACAATCAAACCATGTCAATAATCATACACACGTCAATGTCACAGTCATGGATCACAACATATAGGGCATGAAAAACACCCAGAGTGCATATGGACCATAACAGTATTATACTAGAATCATAGCATACACAGTAGAACAGACTGAAAGACTAGAATATTATAATTTCATACAAATCCTCATCTAATCATTAAACAGAGTGAGGCATATGTGAATTAGTGTTGATCAAAGTGTCTAGAAAGTGTTATTTATGAAAGGGTGCAGCTACTGTACATACTGTAAGTAGATAGTTTCAAAGAGAAAGAGGAAAACTATCGAAAACTGAGTTTCAGTTGAGCAAATTCGAACACGCACACGCACACGCACACGCACACACACACACACACACACACACACACACACACACACACACACACACACACACACACACACACAAACATTGCATGTATTTATTATTCTTTTCTGCTCTTAAAACCCGTATCTGTGCCTGTCTGGAGGTCTTTCGTTCTCTGACTCGCTTTTCAACCTCCACCTCTTCCAATCTCGAGGAATTGTATTTGTTTTGTATTTTTCACGGAAGAATTGATTTTGCCTTCAGCCAGGTTTCTGCATGGAGACCATCTGCCACGCCACAAAAGAATAATAGCAGATAAGTAATAAGTGCAAGAATGCTCTCCCACATCACTGGAGGTTCACAGATAAAACCAGTTCTTTATTCGTTTTCATTGAGAATCATTCATTGAGAATTTTAAAGTGGCAACACATTGTTCACAGTGAGTGAGTATTCCTATATGAAAAGCCAGATAAAAAAAACAAGGCTTTTGTTTGTTATTTCAGCTTAGAAGTCACCGTCCTAAATAGTTCCTGTGCATTCCAGTGATCTCGTGGGTGCCAGGAGAACAAAGTGGTGACAGAGTGGTGTACTGGCATGTGAGGCTGGAAGGTTGCCAAGTCACCTTGCCTTGCAGGCTACCAGGCTCAGCTGAAAGCCCTGAAACATTGTGCCGCCCGCATTTAGAAGACCTGACAAAGCATCCTGTGAACTCTGTCCTGACTTGAAGCAGTGGAGCTGGGAGAAAGTCCAGCTGGGCTTCAGTGTACATCAAGAGCAGACTCCTGTGACATCAATCTTGTCCTCATCTAGCAGAAAAACACAATGCCTTCTACAGTAGCTAAATCAATGGTTATTGAAGTCTCCAGAACACACTGAGGAACCAACCCTCATTTGCAGCAATGCTGAGCTCACATTATAAGAGAACAGATAATCAAATAGGTAAAAGAAGGTAAAAGAAGGCTTAAAAGAATGGAGGTGTATACATGAAAGGAAAGTTGACAAGGCGCCAACAGAGTGGTCTATCCATTTTCAAAGTGCTTTGTGATTTATTCCAAGTGTATAATTGGACAATTTTTGACTATAGTACTACAAACTGAAAAAGGTAAAAAGGTCAGTTGAAAGTACTGGATCAGACTGAATTTAATTCAACCACTGTTTTGTTGAAGCAGGTTGATATGATGTTTGAAAATAAATACATTCTGTATTCACACTGAGGCACTGTCTACAGATCAAACTGAAGGATTTGTATTCACTTAATAGAGATCTAAGGGTCTGAGGTTTGAGGTCAGATGTAGAGTTGCTGGTCGGCTCCATATATGCAGATCTAGGTGATAATCCAGTCTTCTCCATGTATGGTTATCCAGGGTTCAATGAGGTCAGTGTCGTGATCTTAATATTTGGAGATGGCCATATACGGTGGCCTATCGTGTCACAAGGCGTGATGTCACGAGGCGTGACCATATATGGAGGCGTGGTGCCACGAATCGTGACCATAATATGGAGGCATCATGTCATGAGGCATGACCATATGGAGGCGTGATGTCACGAGACGTGACCATATATGGTTGCGTGACTAACTGGAGATGCAGGTTTTCATAGTAAATGCGACCTACAGTCGCAACAACAGGGTATGTTGTATCATGACTTACTGTCCTCGTCCGTCTGAAAGGTGACTTCTCGGCCCTCCTTCTTGCCCTCGGGGTTGGCCAGGGACAGGCGGACATGGACACCATGGTAGGGCGGCAGGTCGCGCAGCGTGAAGCGCGAGGCGTTGCGCTCCACCGCCAGGCACTCGCGCACGGTGGTGTTGTGTCCGCCGCCGCCTCCCGCCATGGCGTAGCGGTAGCACAGGGACACAGAGTAGGTGTTACAGCGCGTCAGGTTGAAGGCCAAGGTCTCCCACTGCAGGAACAGCTGACGGGACTGGATGTCTGTGGCCGTGAGGCCCCGCAGCGCGCGCATGGGTTCTGGAGGGAGAGGAAGAGAAAGGATACACCAAGACTTACAATAAAATCAGGCTGCAAAAAAACTGTAGGCGATCAAAGAAGAAGAAATACTGAGGTAGGACCAGAAGAAAGAACACGGGAGACCCTTCCTGAAACTGAAATGTCACAGGTTTGCTACAACATCAGCTAATTTAATAGCATCTCCATTCCTGATATCTAAAGAATATATCAGGCAACTGGAGTGAATTCAGAATGCTGCTGCTCAAAGTGGATCACCAGTTCTTAGATGTTTACACTGGCTCACTGTCTGTCAAAGAATATATTAATTTAAAAAAAGTATTGTTATTTTAAAGCATTGAATATTTTCAGGGCCAATATACCTTCATGATATTGTACTACCGGTACTTCATGAACCATCCATACGCCCAGAAAACTGCAGGTCTGCTACAACAACACATCTGAGCTGAACCCCTGCACTTTAAATTCTGGAGAGAATTCATTTAACTCCACGCACGCACGCACGCACGCACGCACATACAAACGCACAAACACGCAGGCACACGGTATGCGTGTCTCAAGGGTAAAATGTGAAGTAATCAATTACTAATTATATTTCGAATGTATAAAGACTCAAGAGAGTTGTAAATACATAATTGGCTATTTACTAATCTTTTAATGAGGTGACTCCTCGTCAATAACAAATGGGTTACCCCACTCCCCATCGAGTTTATTTTCCCTCCTGTATAATAAAAGCATCAGTCCGCATGTTCACCCCACTGTCCCACCAGGACAGAGGTCAGGCGTCTCCTGTCAGCGCATCCCGCCAACATCCCCACGGTCACACATGTCAGAAACTCACACCAATTACGTTAATTAAACAGACAGGCCCCCCCATACGCCTCTGTGTCGACAGGCAAACTGACTATTCTGTAGTTAGAGTTCTGTGTCTGGAGGCTGAACGTTCCTAAAACAAAAAGTAGAGAATAATAATGTCAGTGTGACGTCCAGAGTGAATATGTAGGGTCAAATTCCCTAGGGGCATCTACGGCAAAGGATTGGTATAACCTCTGTTTGTTTGTTTTCGCCTAGTTCTAGACAAAACCAGAAGCAACTGCTTAGCCTGGGGTGTGAGTTCAGATAAATGGAGGATCCAACCTGTTAACTAACAGCTTAAAGTCAATTCTATGATGGACACATTGGACAGGGAGCCAGTGAAGAGAGGCCAGAACTGGGGTGATGTGGTCACACTTTTTCTGGGTCACATTGATCGCTGGGTCATACATTGCGATGCCTGATTTTTATCTATCAGAGTTATTGCTGGACCGGTCACTGCAGGGTTAAACCCTGTCTCTCCACCTCCAGACCCAACAGAAACAAGCAGCGCTGTCTTTTTAGTTCCTCCCTCCATGGAAAGGCTGACTGAGATGTACAGAGAGCCTCTATCCACTGTCACACAGACCAGCCAGTGTTCACTAAGACATCCAAGCTGACGGCTGCTGGTGGGTGGGGGGGTAGAGCCAAGGACATCCTCAGCACCACATCAATGAGGACATTTTGTCAATGATCATTATTAACACAATCTGCCTACTTCTTTACATGATATTATGTCATTGCTTAGTTCTTTAAATAGGGCTGTTGGGTAATGTAATGGGGTTGAGGGAGGATGGGGGGAGACAGCAGAGATAGAGGGAGGATGGGGGGAGACAGCAGAGATACAGGTGGCTGAGATGCACAGGTGTATGGAGAGATCAGCACACAGACTCTGACGCCAGGGCTCCACTGGGCGCGTCTGCGTCGCGTCTGCATCGCGTCTGCGTCGCGTCTCCGTCAGCGTCGGGAATGTTCCCTTTTCATCAATGGAGGGCGGCTCCACTGCCCGCGTTGCGTTGCGTTGTGCTGCGTTCCGTGACAAAAAAATTGCCCCGGTTCGTTTTTTGACGCACGCACGCGTTGACAGCAACATAAAAGAATGTTGCTGACGCGCAGTTTTCAAATGCCCGCGGTGGAGCACCTCTAGCGTGACGTTGACGTTGTCATGACACGAGCAGGACGCGACGGAGACGCGACGCGCCCAGTGGAGCCCTGGCGTTAGGCGTACAGAGAGATCAGCACACAGACTCTGAGGCATACAGAGAGATCAGCAGAGATTCTGAAGTTAACAAACTTGGGCTCCAGAAGCTCATAGGAAGTCTCACCACAATGTAGACCAAAGCTAGGAGCTCAAATCAGGCTGATAATGCATCCATGAGCAACAAAGAGGATAATCAAAGGAAATTCAAGTGAGAGGGTGGCCCCTTGACAAGCAGGGATGCACTCGCACACACACACAGACACACAGACACACACACACACACACACACACACACACACACACACACACACACACACACACACACACACACACACGCTTATAAATGGACGTGCACTCACATACATTCATGAGCAGCTAAACCTTATCAGACACAAACGTCTTATCTCTACTCTTGGCTCTTATACCATTCCCTGAGCTCTCAACCTCTTAAGTGAATTTCAAACAGCACCATGCAAGCTGCAGTCCTCTGGGGTCACCCATATCTACCCTAATTGTTATTGTCTGTCTGTCTGCATGTCTGTCTGATTGATTGATTGATTGAAAAATGTATTAACAGTTTGTAGAATGGGTACAGTTCAACGGAAGTACAGGTCAATACAAAAAACGTGTACAGTATAGAAAGAAACACTGACTTTTTTTTTTACAGGGTCCAGTTTCGAATTGCACCCGTCCGTAAGTGCTCTTTGAGAGCATCTCATTCTGGGCAGAAACATGAGCAGGGCATCGATCAGCGCCCGCTGCAGACCAAAGCCTTGGAGACGAATGGACGGGCAGGTAATCAGTATACTGGTAGGCAGAGCAGGAAATGTTCTAACAACAGTTTAGTGTGACTGGGGATTGTCTAAATGGTGCAATTGATAGTCTGTACGGTTCGAGAGCCGAACAGAGCCGGCCATTTAACCACAGAGCAGATGAAAGCACCGCCACAGAGGGCACAGTGTGCTCATTGTGGGTTTTCTCCAACTGGACTTTTGTGCCATTCAGCCAGTTTGTCTACTAGTCTAGTGCAGAGCTGCAGCCGTCCCACTATACGGACCAAAGCAAAAACCAACATGAAGAAAATCTGGGGGGTCGTTTATTAGCTCTGCTCACACTTACATGAGAGATTAGCTGGTAACAGATGGACGGACACACCGACTCACACACACACGGACGGAGTGTGTGTGTGAGCCTTCGGCCTGGTGGAGACAAAACACTTTAAACTTTCATGATCTTCTGGGGTTTCGAACCCACGTTCTCAGCACTGAGCCAATAGAGCACACAAGCGGAGAAATGTAACTTTGACCTTCAAGCAGCACCACTCAAATAGTAGTTGTCCTAGATGCGTCAATAGAAACCACTGAATGCACGCACACGCACACACACACACACACACACACACACACACACACACACGAACGTGTGCAACTGTGCATGAACAGAGAATGAGGGGAATGGGGGAATTCAAATTCAGTCAACGGGCCTTGACATGATGAACGACATGCGGTGCGGGAACCGATGCACGTGTGTTGCTAATTTCATTGAAACTCCACTGGGGGGGTCTTTTCCAGAAGGCTCAGTGACCCAGCAGCATGCAGCAGCAGCAGGTGGAAGCCCATTAATGCAGTTTAAGACCACCTGCAGCAACCAGCTCTCATCTCCTCTCCTCTGTGACTCAAGCTGCGTTGACGTGGCCTGCTGATAATCACAGCGATGGCTCATCAAGCACACCTGGACGGCCATCACAGCCGGGCAGGCATGTTCACATTTACATCCATTAGCTTTACAACATCTACATGAGGACACGCCTCCTCGACTCAGACACATAGGAGGAGGAGGGGTGTGGGAGCAGAGAACATGGGACTCCAGACCATTAAACATCTTGGTCGCTCACAGCAGAGCATCTCACACTCTTCTGGAGCCTGTATTGTTTATGGGTGGGGGTTAGGCTCTACCTGGCTGCTTGTCAGTGAGCTACAGTAGCTGCTACAGTAGGTGAGTGAGTGGCCGTGCTGCACGCATCGCCTGAGTTGGCACACTGTGGTGGACGGAGTCATTTATCTCTCCGTCTCAGCAAATCACAAGCCGAGTTCTCCCCAACATCCTATAGGGAAAACAATATTCCTTCTGGAGAGGAGGCTCGCTTGTCTTCATCGACAGTGAAAGGGTTCAAGAATCCCTTCTGTTCACTGTGCTAATTACTGCCTGCCCAAGATCTCCACGGCAACCCGAGCAACTTCTTGCCTGTGTTTTAAAATTCATCCGAATGGAGAGGGGTGTACACCAGATGGTCAGGAGGGCAGGCAGGGTCACAGTGGCTCTGGGAGCCAGCTGGTGATTAGAGTCTCCTGGAGTGTGGAGAAGGTGAGATACAGCGGGTGGAGGAAGTTTGCAGTGTAAGGATATTAGAGCAGGAAACATCACGTCACCGAGCTAAAGACCAGCAGCACTGACCAAACCAACCCCACCAACTGTGTGATGGTTCACATTTATACCCTGACAAGGAAAGCATTCTAAGGGACTTACTAAATTCCTGTTTCCTATTTCATTCTTTGCATAAAAAATACAATGTTAAGAGAAATAATAATTAATTACACATGAATATATATCACTGACTCAAATAAGAATCAAACATATTGCTTTCCAAATAAACAACAATAATTGTACTTGATTCACTCAAACAAAGTTGCAACACAAAACAAGCTCAAATACAATCACTTGCTCACACCTTTCATATCGCCTAGGAAATAAAATATGCAAGAAACTCCTCTGTAGCGAGCTTGTATTGCATCAAAACTGACTGCGAAAGCCATTTCCTGTATATTTGTTTTTCCTCTGTCTGTCTGTCTCTCTCTCTTTCTCTTGAATAAAGCAATAGAAAGAGATGATGAATGAGTGTCACCAGAGAGGAGACTAGCTTTAATATGTCACCAGAGAGGAGAGTATATTCAATATGTCACCAGAGAGGGCTGTAGAGGCTTAAGGCCTATTCATAGTCTGGATTTCCGGTGGTGAGCTGACCACGGCGACCACCGCAAAATAACGTTGAGCGTTTTTGAGAGTAAAAACAGAGAGAAGGGCTGGAGCGGTGGCTGTGGTTTTCTCTTCACCGTGGCTCGTGGCGTCATGTTGTAGTTCGGTGGTCACCTAACCACTGAAAATCCAGACTATGTATGAGCCTTCAGGTGGAGCAGGGTTGGGAGGGATGTGAGGAATGGTGGTGGAGACCATCAGCCATACAAAGACTGATGACCAGGGAAGACGTACAAGGAACAGACCTTTGGCTAATACAGTAGGAGACTTCTCCATTGTATTGGCCTGTGTGTGTGTGTGTGTGTGTGTGTGTGTGTATGTGTGTGTGTGTGCGCCATACAGTGCTTTGTTCTCCCATGTTCTCCCACAGTTAGTTTGATTCACTGATTTCAGCAAAATATCGAGTCATCTTATTCATGTATTTAAGTGATGGACTGTCAATACATAGGTGTTATATCTCCTTTTTGAAGTCTCAGTGTGATTGTTCTAGTTCATGTGTGTCAGTATGTACTGGGGACTCTGCAGCGGTGTTTTCTACTGTGAAATTAATCCAACAAAATAGGGGCACGGTGGCCCCCTGGCACAGTCCTCTGCCTGTTGCCTGCTGTTGCCTCACAGCTAGAAGGTCAGGGTTCGATTCCCGCCCGGGATCGCTGTGGGTGTGTTCTTTCCTCCATCAGTACCCATACCCTAGGTGGGGTTGGCGAAAGGGCCTTTCTGTGTGGAGTTTGCATGTTCTCCCTGTGTGCCCTATAGGGCATAGGCTCCCGAACCTTTCAGTCCACGATCCCAAAATAACCAGCCAGCTGTTATCTGTTAAATTAGCCTCAAACCAATGTCGCCACCAACATTGGTGGCAAATCCCTTCCTCTCGTCTTCCTCCAGAGTTCACAAAGCACCGACAGTGAGTGTGCCTTTTTCCTTTGAGATAATTTTATGAGAAGAGGACCTGATCAGTTCCAATGTGTGATTGAATGTGTTTGTTCCTGGCGGATCCTTGCTACAGATGCAGTGAAACTGTGACAGAAGCGAGAGTGTCTGGCTGTCAAGAAGGCAACATATGGGATTTTTTATTATAAAAACATCCTTTATGGGATGATTTAGCCGAGCAGAATGAAGCTGTCCCACAGGAACGCTCTTAATCTGTCAATAACAAACTTAACTGAGAGTGACAACTAAAATAAATTGTGTAATAATTGTTCACAAATTTGTATGGCTGCAAAAGTGTCACATCAGAAACTTTCCAAACACGCACATATAATATGTGGAAGTATCTGATACAACACATTTTCAGCCATCTTCATTGGTGAACAACGGTGCGATCTAACATGGTTGGCAGTAAAATGCTGTGTCCTCGATACATAATGACCCGTAGCAGAGTATCTCCCAGCTCAGGCGCACAGCGTCTCAGGGTCTGCGACCTCACCTGCACATTTGGTCCTGCTAACGAGCGGTGGTCCGGGCGGTCCCGTGCCCCCCTCCCCGGGCCGGGTCAGCAGCACGCTGATGTGGTACTCCGTGTCCGGGTCCAGGTGCCAGAGCTTGTAGGTGACCATGTTGACGGCGTGCACCTCCGACCACGGGGACTGGTTGGCGCGGTACTCGATCTCCTTCCTGATAATGGGGCCGTCTCCCAGGATGGAGTTGGTGTTGAGCTGGATGATCAGGTAGGTGGAGCCGGCGCGCAGCAGCTGGGGTGGAGCTATGGGAGACGGGGGCACTGGGAGAGAGGGAACATGAGAGTCAAGGTTTTAATTTCACCATGTTGATACACAACTGGTACAGAGAAAAACACACGCGGATAACATGAAAGTCCGTAGACTTGGCTGCCACATGTCACGGGGGGCACACAACGCCACACGTTGGAGCAGCCAACGCCGCTCAAAAAGCCATTAACAGTAGCACATACATCTTACAGAGAACAGAAAAACAGAAAAAGAACAGCCAGGTATATGGCGTTGGCACAGGACATTTACAAACAACAGCGTTGGTTAACCCGATCCATATGCATCACATAAACACATCTGATGCTCCAAACGGCTTCAAACAGGAAGCCACTGTGATGAAAGAAGAGCTCCTGCGTTGCTCTGAGGATTCATTTCAGAGCCCACCAGCAGAATGTCTGTTAGCAGGAGCAGGTACAATGAAGCGTGACGCATCACATCGCCAAATTCACACATCCCCAACAAAAAGAGTTGAAAGAATATACGACATATTATGAATTGCATATACATAGCATCACAAATAACATTATGACAAATACTTCGTCTGAACATTTATTAGTTACGCAGTGTAGTTATTAGAAAAGTGCACGTAACTGTTCTTCATAAGGAAACCATAATTGCTTGGCTGCAAGCAATTATGTCCATGAACACAGTTAATAAAGGAGGCTTCACAGACGGCGCAAACATTTTTTATGGACTCATATCTGGTTATTATTTAGAAAAGACATTCAACGACGTATTGTTTTTCCAATCCATTGAGGGGAAATGATGAGTATAGGTAGGACCGTTTCAGTTAGTTTACTGAAAGTATTTTACAAAAAAAAAGATTGAATAGTCAATCTACAATGTGTCCCATTGTGACGCTATTTTCTATGAGCTACAGTACATAGATACAATCTTCTTGAAATTATTTACCAACACATTAGAATAACCTATACAGACAAGTCCATAGACTTAGCTGCCACATGAAATCTGAAAGACCCTTACAAAAAGGCCAACCTAAAAGTACTCGGTAGGTGGAACTCTACAGCCTTCCTAGAAATGTACAAGAGTAAAAGAAAAATAATTTGTCTTGGAAATGCACTTGAGTAAGAGTATTGAAAAAATGTAATACTCGAGTAAAGTACAAATCCTCAGAATCTGTACTTAAGTGCAGTACTTATTTACTCAGTTACTGTCCACCTAGCTCTGGCTGTGACGGATCCCTCATTCCTGTAGACACACTGCTGTCTATTATGGCTGCCTGCACTGAAGGCCTTCCACAATACCACCAGAACCTCATCATCTTTCACTCTGCTTTACAACAAGGTGATTTAACAAGGTACAGTAGTAAATCCCCCAAAATAAATAAATAAAAAGCCTTCAAAATGTGCTTAGGACCGAAAAGACGGAACAATATATGGGAAGAAAAAGTGCCAATACAGTATGTAATTCATGTGGAGCGAGAGTTGTGATTGGTTTGATGCTGCATTGCAATCCAGAGTCCGAACGTATTAAAAATAAGTGGATCCGGCTAATTAAAAGGATGTTTAGCCTCTCTTTAGTGGGAGAGGGGAGGAGATTTATGAAAGTCTTGTTAAGGATTCTGCTTTGTATTGTATGAAACATAACAGAGCAGAAGACTGGCACTGCAGACGCCGCAGAGACTAATTAGACTAACAAAATAAATATTCCCTGCAAACCGAGGTGAGGAAAACAACGGCCAGATAAAAAGCATACTGTAATACTGTATGCGTTAACTGAGAGAGTAATGAGGCTCTCTGTATGTCTTTACTTCTTAGGACGGATTTCATGGCCTTCTATCAATGCATTTACTGTCTGCTGCTGTACTGAGGGTTTAGCAAAAATCTGGCAGAAGACTGCTCTGTGCCTCTGTCACATACCAAACACTTTGTATCACTAGACTACCTTATCCATGCTGACCCATCTGTCCGTCTGTGGAGCAGTTGGACCAGACTGGTCATGGTGTGTCCTTATCTGTGTCATGGCAGGGCTGTCACAGCAGCACCGTCACTCTGCAAGGTTAGAGTGAGTGGAGCAGAGCTCATCATGGTGATATGAAGGAGCGATGCAGGACTCCAGAGTCAAGCCAGTCAACGTCTAACAAGTTCAAACGTGCCTTGACAGTCAGTGTGACAAACTCCAGTTTATCAGAAGAAGTATTGCATGGAGCTGTTGGTGGCAGCCACCTGCCACTCACACATGGATCCCTCTCACATCTGGAGGAGAACGCTTGAAGAGTTTCAGAGCGAACACTAAGTCACCTCTTTTGTTCTTTGTTCTGTGCAGCACACTGAAGAACATGCTCTGGACCACTGTCTACATTTCACACCAAACTGTTGTGAATGAAACTGTTTGTTTCATTCCAAATAAATTATGCTCGGTCTAAGGGGAATAGAAAACCTGTTATCAAACAGAATCTCATGTGTTGCTGTGAAAGATAAGGACAGGAGATTGACATGATGGAAAACAGACAGGAAATAAAATGATAAATGGAAAAACGGAGAGGGGAAGCAATACAATGGCACGGGAGGAAGATGAGGATGAGAGAAAGAGAGAGACTGAGTGTTTGGCTCATGTTGAAATTTTTTGGTTATCAGTTTTCTAACCTTTGACGATGAGCTCAGCAAAGTTGGAGACCCCGGAGCCCCTGGAGGACTGGGTGACACAGCGGTAGAGGTCCTGATCTGCTCTCTGCACACCGTCCAGCTGGAAGGACGCCACAAAGCGCCGGTGACTCAGGTGTTTGATCGACGCCGTGGATTCTACGTCCCCAGTGTGACGCTGGAGAGACAGGACAAGACGGGTCAGAGAACCAGGACATGCACGCACACGCATGCACACGCACACACACACACACACACACACACACACACACACACACACACACACACACACACACACACACACACACACACACACACACACACACACACACACACACACACACACACACACACACACACAGTGATGCCAATCTATTCCCCAGAGCAGAACAAAGTCAACCCGCTAACAATGTCACAACATAATGTATTTCAATTATCACTATGTGCACCGCTTCTTATTTGACTGATTAAAAAGGATGACTGTCCAAGCGTGTGCCATTTAATTACAAAAGCAGGACCATCACTCCCCCATTTAATCACCCAAGATTACAATCAGGCATACTTTAATACAAACAAATGAAATCTCGTTAAGGTTGTAGTGATTATGAGGGGGGGGGATACATGACATGACATGAGTGTCATTTCTTAGTGAAGCTCATCAACAATGTCTCATTGGGCACTCAGGTGGGACAGCGGTGAAGTGGTACCCACCACCACAGCATCTAGGGGTTCAAATCCATTATTAACAGAAAAATGCACCACCAAACTCTCAGATGCTGTTTTTCTCCCAGTGTGGAGGAAGAATGCAGGATTTGTATTGAGATCTCTCGCCCTTGAAATATGTAATCCTTGGTTTCTGTTATGTGGAAACATTAATAGCAATTCACAGCAGTTGTCCTCAAAACTACACCTACAGTCGAGGCAGCACTCTATGATCACGAGAGCTGTTCGTGCTCGCGCATCTGCAGCCCACAAGCCTAATTCATGCTCTGTCCCGCAAAGGTGTCATCTACAGTCTAAACAGCAAACCTTGAACCTAATATTTGTCTTGTGTTCAAGACAAAACAAAGATGGTTTTAAGATGTTGAAAGACTATTTCCTTAGTGGGAACCCTCTCAGCCCCCCCACCTCATGTCTAAAATGCACTTTTTGACCAAAATGTAAAATAATCCACCGGATGTAAAAGAAAAAAGAAAAGAAAAAATAGTTAGGCCCCCTGCGCCCTCATCTATAGAACTTGTGAATAGAAACATTTCATTCACCAGATCTGTACGTAGGCTTTCAACTCCATAAAACTGTCTTTGTTTTGGTGCGAAAGTGAAATTGTATATATATTTTTTTACTAAAAACGAGAGGCCACTATCTGGCCATTATGCTACTGTGGGGGAAATAGTGATAAGGAGAACTCCTTCTAAAGCTATATGGACCAGAGCTAGCCAGCCCTCGTAAACAAACCTTGACACTGATTAGGGTGAAGAAGACGGCTGCACAAAAACAACACACTAAACCTCAATCATCTCCAGGGCTTGGCCTGAAATGCGTCTCTCATAGGCTGTCTCCATTTATACCAGATTCCAATTGCAAAAGAAAACAGAGATGATAGAAATCAAGGGTAAATAATAAGCATGGAGAGCGTGAGGTGTTAGGCTAACAGTCTGGCACCTAATGGCAGCTAATTGGCGAGGCAACGGCAAAACAATCTGTTAACTTGGCAGGAGCCCATGTGCTGAGATTGGACTGCAGCTGGCACTGCGGACATGAACACAAAAAGATCACAACAAATAATGGCAGCCGAGGCAGCTTTACCGGCGAGAACAGCCCTGACAGTCTCTTAAATGTGGGACACAGGCACAGGACATATATCAACATGGAGAGAGATAAGAGGCAAGTCACGGCACAGTTGTATACTGTATAATAAGACACCTGCATGGCTATGACAGATAATTACCAGAGGCATCTGTCTTTGTCACTGTGCCGTGACCAAACCAACGGTTTCACATCACCTCCCTCCGATGCCAACATTCCTGAGGGTTTCAGGGGAGGGCGTAATAAGGTACGCCATCTATTATGTGAATCACACATCATCCTGGTTTCAAACAATACAGAAAACCGGTCCCAGGGCCTATTGCGTAATTATCACGCACTGTAGGTGGTCAGAGTGCATGTGAGCCTTGAACGTGCAGCTACTCTATAATCACAGCACCAGAACGGAACCAGAAAAGAAGACCCTGAACTTCAATTCAACTTTCTTCAGGGCTGTTAGAAAAGAAACAATGTCAGACCACAGAGCACCGTTTCCAGCGGGGAGAGAGAGACATCGTAGAGAGACCTTCCTGAGGAATATATATAATCTAAAACAGAGGCTAAATTTGAAAAGAACCATTGAAGAGAGCGAGAGAGAGAGCGAGAGAGAGAGAGAGAGAGAGAGAGAGAGAGAGAGAGAGATCTCTCTATGATGATCTAGTAATAATTAATCCAGTGTTTCAAAGGCACTGGGGCTGAAGAAGCTCCCAGGCCTCTGTGGCCTGCAGTGCTTTTAGCTTTAAAACACTGTCTGGAATGCTTTATTTAAACACCGACACCTTCAAAGACAGAGAACGTTCATTTACGAAAACCACCGCTTGTGTTGCAAACACAGTCAATTTCAAGTGATTTTGTACCAAAATAAATGCTCTAAATGTAGGCTAAATAGGCCTTTACTTACAGTTCATTATTCAATGCACCTAAAGCCTTAAACCCATTTGGCAGAGTTATTATTTATAATAATCCTGTGAAAAATACCTGCTTTCAATGTGCTGTGTTTTTGCTAAACTAAGTGATCAATATAGTAGCAACAACAGTGACAAGCAGGATAGAGAACTCATACAAGGATACAGGATAGACAAGTGGAATTGGTAGTGATGAAACAAAAAGAAATTGCAAAAAAACAAACACAAGATAAATTATCTTTTTGGAGTTTAGCTCTCTCTTGAATGGAGAAAATGTTTAACCCATAACTAGATATGTTATGGTTACTAAAGAACTAGAGAGACCAGGAGAGATTGAATACACACTCTATAGCAATATTTTTAGTGATTTTTTATTTGTATTTTTCTTTTTTGTAGTCTTTTGTGGTAATTTGCCTTTTTTGGCCTATTCTTAGCCACCTACTAAAAATTTGAGATGTCCCGATACTGTATCGTATCGGAAAAGTATCGGTATCGGCCCTTATTTGTCATATCGGTATCTGTGAATATGCCAGTCTAACCACCGATGACAGTCTAACCACCGATCCGACACAGGGGTAAGGGTATGGTAAATAAAATGTTGGGGCATGTGGAATTTGCTTTCGAGTTGCCAAAACCAAAACTGCAAGTGCACATATGAGTGAGGTGTCTGCTATAAACACAACATGAGATCAACATTGGTATCGGTATTCGTTATCGGCAAACACAGAAATTGTATCGGGATCGGATCGGGAACGAAAAATAATCGGGACATCCCTACTAAAAATCATACTGTGGTGGCTGAATAATGCATACAGGGGAAACATTGCCTGCAGTGTATAGTTGTATAGTACAGTTTACTGTATGAGGTATGATGTTTGCCACCACTGACCTCCAGCAGAAACTTGTCAGCCTCAGCAGCACGGCCAGCAGCCACACACTGGAAGGTGGCATTCTGCCCTGAGTTGACCTCTTCATCTCCCAGCCTGGAGAAGTGAGGAGCCTTATCTAGAGAGACGGCAAGAGAGACACAGAGAGGGACAGGGGGAGAGAGAGAGAGAGAGAGAGAGAGAGAGAGAGAGAGAGAGAGAAAATGAGCATATGACTCAGCTGTTCACAAAGTCAGACAACAAGACAGTGATTTTATCTTTACATATATCAACATAAATTCCATGTGGCAGAGAGCAGATTGCAGCATTAGCAGATGAGTTACATTATTGATGGATCTTTTAATGGTCAGACTCTTTTCCATTACTATCATGAATGTCATTACATTGTTCACAAGGGCTCTAATGCATTCATAACTTCATAAAATGCATAAAAGGTCAGGACTTAAATTACCATTGATCCTCATAATCTCTGATATCCAAATAAACAAACAAGTTTGATATCAGTCCAATAATGTCCCTGTATGACAACTGCTGGATGGAAAGAACTAGTTATTACAAAAATGATTTAGGGTCTGATGGTTCCCCTACATACACACTGACATATATGTTGAAATAATACTTGACTCAAACTTATTTAATTAATGTATGTGTAAATTGATAAAATAATATTGTTACATTATTTTAAAAGTGAGTTATTATTTATTAATAATGTAAACACACTGGTTTCACTTTAGCAAACAAAGAGCTAAAGTATTCATATACTGTACATGGAATAGCCCTCAGTGTGTACGTACTGTATATATACCGGTATATATGTATACAGTATATATATAAAATGTGAGGACATGGTGATTAAACTATGCTAGGACTGTGACTCTCACAGTGAGAGTCACAGTCCTGCAGGTTGACACACAGCTCTGAAAACACAACCTGTCAGTCCAGATGATTGACAGGGAGACATGTCACCTGACACTTAAACAAGGTTTAAGCATCAGGGAGAAGCAGATGTTTGAGGTCTGTGCATGCGTGTGGTTAAAATGCGTATGCCACAGGTGTCCATGTTTCCTTCCAGTGACTCCTTCCTCCCTGAAGGTTAATTCATAATTCATGCTTAACGACAAGGCAGCACAAACAAACAGGGAAATGAGTGTGAACCAGAACCTACAGTTGGCATCATCTGCAGTGTTACACAGCTAAATGTGTCAAATCTTATCCCCGGGACTCTTTAGGCTAATAAATATTTCATTGCACTGAGTTTCAGAGTTGAACGTCTCGGCAGAGGAGAACAGAAATGTCAAACGTACTGAGGTGTTTTAGCCCCGATGGAGGCGGAGAAATGTGCATGTTTCTCTTTCTGTCTGCTGTTCTTTTGTAATCTCTTTCATTCCTTTGAATCGGCCTCCCTGCAGTTTCCTCCCTCCCTCCTCCCCTATACGTACATGCCCGCTGCTTGCCAAGCGATGCGGGGCTGGCCGTGTGCCACGCATCCGACATCGTGCCCAGGTCTTGATGAGAGTCTTAATTATTTAATGGCCATGGTGGGAGGATGTGGAAGATGCCATCTGCCCATGTCTGGGAGAGAGGTGGTGGGGGGGCGGGGGGTGGTCTGCCACATACAGGAGAGGAAATTATCCCTGCCGGCGTTCCTCTAACCACATCGCCGGTGGTATCCTCTTGTTATCCGACGCCAAGAAAGGCTCCATTCATCCATTGTGGATGATTCTGTCCAAAACCCTCTCCAACAACAGTGGGAACAATACCCTTCAAGCTCGTGTCAGTTATACGAGTCACCTCAAAGCAGAGCAACAGTGTTAACTGCTTCTAAGAGTAAGTGTGTGTGTGTGGGGGTGGGGGGTGGGGGGGCATACTGAGCTCCAGTCCTTGAAGTTTACACCAACGACACAGGGAAAGAAGAAAACTCTTCGACAGAAACCCTGCCACCGACTCATCTCAGAGGTTACGCTTCATGAAGCCACGAAGCTTCACACTCTCCGATGGCAAAACAATGTTTGTTTAAAGTGCTCTAAACAAACATTAATAGATTAATAGTGCATAGACTTGGCTGCTACATGTTTGTTTAAAATGCTCTAAACAAACATTACAATTCCATAGACTTGGCTGTCATAGGACGTAATTCCGAACGCCAGATGTTGATATTGGAGCCAGCACAGTGAAACCCTCCACATTTATTGTATCCAACGAAGGCATGGGGAGAGAGTATGTTTTACACTCCGTCCGTGTGTGTGAGAGTCCGTCCGTCTGTCCGTCCGTCTGTTACCAGCTAATCTCCGGCACCGTTAACCCGGTCGATGCCAAATTTTGCATTCACACCCTGGATGCCAACGATGAACCTCTGCCCCAAATCTTCCAGAACGGCCTGTTATAGCGCCACCAGGAGGCCGACTTTTGTAAAACAATTGTTTTGATATTTCTCCTCCAGATTCCAAATCGTTACACGGTATCTCTATAGTCATGTGTTCAAGACGGATCTGTCTGATATTTCATATTCCATCGTAATTAGCCAACATTGGCTTTCAAAGTTTGTAGGATTGGCCCGTTTTGCACAAAAAGCCTCAAATCATGAATGCAGCGTGCAATTTACGTGAAATCTTTCACGGACTTTCCTACTAGGCTGAGGAATATATCCCCAATTTCACATTGGCTTGTTATAGCGCCACCAACAGGTGGATTTTTGCAAAACACGTTTTTGGAACAAAATGCCTCAAATCATCCAATTCCACCCAAGGTGTAAGAAGAAATGCCACCCTTTTCACATTGGCCTATTATAGCTCCACCAGGAGGCCACAACCTGACCTGCCCTGGTGGAGACCTGTGCCACGAGGGGCACTTTATATAGTTGAACTCTGAGACAGGCCTGGCTCCAGGATGAAATGACTGAGGGTTTTGGAGGCTCTGTATGTATAGTCAGTCACTCATAATTGATACAGTGTTTGCAGCAAAAATGTAACCAATTAGCGATCAGTTGATTCTTCCCATATGACATTTTTCTTATTTGACGCAATATAAAACTAGGTCGTCTACATTTCATGAGCTTTCATTAGTCAGGTTTCACCCGACAAAAAGTCTATGGGAAGGAAATACAAAATGGGGGAAAAAAACACGACCCAGCTAGGATGATTGACTTCAGTGCTCTATTAGAGCCCTTTTGCTGTGAGACACCTCAGGGCAACCTGCCATTAATTTCCTCCTCGTTGACCCAACTCTTCTAGGCCTAGTCAGCCTCTTGTAATAGTTCCTTGTCCTTCAAACGGTGTGTGAAGTGACACTTACAGCAGGGGTAGTTGAGCAGCATGATGTCGTCTATGGCCATGTAGCCTTGCCGCTCCCTGGAAACAGCCGCCTCAATCAGGACCTGTGAGAGTGGGAATTAGTCGGTCTCATTAAAAACATCAATAATTAGACATGGTAGGTTGCATAAAATAGTGATTGTTTTGTCACTGTTTTTTCTATTTAGTCATGGAAAACATGAGCTGAAGGAAGCCACCACATCTGGCCTCACAGCACTTCAAACTGAGACAAACACTAAACTGCAATATTCAAATGGAACCCGCCGAGAGGCAGAGCAGACTCTATTGCACGTGTCCCCTTTCAGTGACAAAAACATTAATTACAAAACAACATATTTCCACACCATTGAACAGCTACTGACCCAAAAGAGGGAGAGAAAAAAATAAGTTAGCAGGGACATGAATGTAGGCAGAGGCAGAGGAACAGAGAGATGTACAGTATAATGTCTTGTTTTGATCCTCCGGCCGCCGTGAGAAAATAATGACTTCATCAGTGGGCTGATGTGTTGTTTGGACCCTCATTCAGCATCCTGGACGCAGACTGCTGTGGAGCCATAACAGAGGATACTACAGCTGGCACAGAGGTCATGGGACTCAGCAGAGGTCAACACTCCATTGTCCTGTTGTGGACCAATAAGGTCCACAACAGGACCCCAAGAGAACCCGTGGCCTACCGCCAAACCTAATCAATATCAAATCACTGGCCGCAGTAATGGTGAGACGGTTATGAGACACCGGGGTGATGTTTGTTTTCCCAGCACAGAGGAAGGCCTTGCGTCCACACATTTGATGGAAGGGAAGCTTTGAATTATTGTTTCTCATATTCTTCTGACCTAAAAGGTGGATAACAGCTACAGCTGATGCAACTTAACACTTTGACTTCCACCAAAGACTCGCTATAGTCCCTTTACTGCCGCCCAGATGCACGCGTCTATTATTTTGAAAACCTTCACTTTGACTTCCCAAAAGATCAGGAAGCAAAATCACCTATAACTAATCTGTCTAACAAACCTTTTAAAGTCTTCAGAAGCGTTAATATTGTTACAGCAAATACACAGAGCAGAGTGTTGCCTATCGATGGGAAACACTGTTTCACGGTAGATATTATAGCAAGACCATTCTGAATCAATAAAACACTACAATTCACGTCATTCACGTCAACGGCAGGATTCAACATTTGGAAAATCCACTTAAATACGTCTGCCAACAGTTGCAAACAAGGTCATAGGTGATATGCCTTACCTCAAGGGTGTTGAGGTCATACAGATTGGGGGGCTTATTGTCTTTACTCAGTCATAAATCAAGATGTGTTCTAATACCTTGTGGCCAATTTGTTTTTTCTGCACCGCATGGCGATGATACAGAGATTATCTCCCCCAGACCAGAATGTGCAGCGAACACACCAAATCACACGAGCACAACATCATCTTCTGGGACCTCTGCCCCAAATTCCAGCCTTCCACCGTCAGCAGAACAGATAGTGATCCTCCAGAGACCTGGGAGGGAGAGCTCTCATTACAGCAACAATTGCCGTGACGACAGCCCCGAGCCATACGTGACCTTAGGGCAAATTAAATGCCTTACACACACACCTGGATGGGATGTGAAGAGATTAGGGTAAAAAAGAAGGGGGGCTTAGAGAGGGGAGGGGGGTGACAGAGGTGAAGTACAACAGGAGCTGGGTGAACTGGGTGATCTTGTTATTTCTCTGGGCACTACAGATAATCTGCTGTTTCTTTTCCTGGACGACATTGGAACCTGAACCTAAAGAGGCGTTTCAGAAGGAGGATTACATTAGCATTTACCATTTCCATCTTTTTGTAATTTTATAAGCCTCCATTATTTTCCACCTGGTTAGTGCAGCATGCTCCCCTTTCATTTCTATCTGTCTCTCTGACTCTTTCACAAGTCCTCTCTCCCTGACAGCCATTGACGGTCACAATATTATTGCGTCATCAATATCTGTGAAAATAATCGTCCAGATATGGCCGATTTCGATATGCTACCGATTATATTGTGTATCACAAATTAGCACCATGTTTAATTCAAAGATCAGGCAGTGGGCTAGATTTAATGGCAGACAGAAAGGCAGAGACAACAAAAAATACATTGGAAGTCTATGTGAAGGAGTAATTATTCACTGCCAAGCTAAAACACTCAATGAGGGATTGATTGCAGACGAATCTTTAATTGTTTGAGCCATTAGGACATTGGGTTATTAAGAAGGAGACTTTTGGAGCATTTGTTTTAATAAACAACCTTCCTCCTCAGACTTTTATTGAAAGCCACTTTCCTGGTGGAACATATCCATTCCATATGCCAATAGTCTATTCTAATGACTGGCTAGTCACTTTCAGAAGAAGAGAACACACTGGACAGGAAAAAATAATCTGGCAGCAAGTGATTTACAGCTAAAAATAAAATGGCCATTACGAGAGCCTAATACATTATGTTAAGACTATTAGAAGGGCTTACTATGTATACAAATCCAGAGACATTTTATTTGTCCCTGTAAAATATTTTGGTCACATGGACATAATGAAATGGTAATGCCTGTGTGCTCCCTGTTAAGAGAGAGCGGGTAAGAGGGATAGTTCCTCAAACAGCTAGAAAAATGGCAGGGGGGGGGGGGGGGAGAATATGGGGGCAGCCAAGAATATGGAATATGGACTTTTTAATGTTTGCTTTAAGCATGCCCCTCCCCCCCACCATTCTGAAACAAAATTAGTTGTATTTATATCGGTCACATGTCGTCTTACGTTGTCATTTAGTGAGAGACAGCAAAATCCATTCGGGGCGGAGAAGTAGGTCCCAACGCTTTATTTTCGTCGGGGCTATTTATGAATCCGTCGGCGTTCGCGACGTATTTTATTATAGGTCGCGGCGGTTTGATAATAATTCGCCTCGACGGTTTATTTTTCGTCGGCGTATTACAACTCGTCGTGCCGTATTAATTAATACGTCGAAAGGGTGCATGCTGCCTTTCCCCGTGGAGAACCTGCAGGGCAGCAGGCCTTTTTACGCGCGCATCGTGCCCGGGGATCGGCGCACCACCGCTTGCGCCTCGCCGGTCCAGTTCCGTGGAGGGATGGCCCGACCCTCGTCCGTGAACCCCTGGGGGGGTGGGGGGGTCCCCGTGGACCCTTGGGGGATCACGGAGGTGGTCATAGGAGCGACAAGAGTGAGTGAGTGAGTGAGTGTGTGAGTGTGTGTGTGTGTGTGTAGCCATGTGTGCAACTATATTCTCGCACCTATACAGTCTGAGCGCTTGTGCTCCTATCCGTGTGCCTCCCCCCCCCCCACTGAAAAAAAGACAATTTTACGCACAGGCAATGTGATTACGATCATCCTTCTGGGGGGGGGGTCCCTGGCCAACACAATAGATAACCTACAAGGACATATGAATTTATATACAAGGCTGTATTAATTTAGCCGATCATCAAAGCTCACTGCGCTCGTATAGCGCATTGACAGGTCTGTCTGTCTGTCTGTCTGTCTGTCTGTGTCTCAATGACTCGCCTTAGGCGGATACTTTATTAAAGTAATCGCACTCAGACAGAGTATAGGCCTAAAAGAGTGAGTTCTCGCATTGCGTTCTGTGAGTCGTAGCGCATGCAGATAGACAGATAGGGGGGGGGGCAGTTTGACAACAGCGGCTGACACATGTTCATTGATGATGATTAATAGGCCTACTGTATGCTACTGTGCTGCTGGATCGTCGATAAATGGACTATAGGCCTACTGGACTTTGATGTTTTACTGCACGGATGTGTGGCATAATAGCGAACCAGTTTATCAATGTTGGATACCTGTGCTCTTTGCATGTGCACGGCAGATGGGGGGAGAGAGAGAGAGACAGAGAGAGAGAGAGAGAGAGAGAGAGAGAGAGCGCAGATAGCGAGAGAGAGCGCAGAGAGAGAGAACGAGAGAGAGAGAGCGCAGAGAGAGAGAGAGAGCAAGAGAGAGAGAGAGAGAGAGTGCGCAGAGAGAGAGAGCAAGAGAGAGAGCGCGCATAGAGAGAGAGAGAGAGAGAGAGAGAAATGCGCTCCGTTCATTGGCTCTATAGGCAAGGGCAGAAGGTTCCTATAACGACAGTGGGTGCCCACCTTAGAGTAGCCTATATATTTTAAGGCACCCGCCCCGCAACGTATTATTATTGGCTTATTATTTTGCCAGCGGGTGCTTCGGCTCTTGCGCACCCGCGGAGTTGACGCCGTTGTCTATAGGCCTACGTGCCAGGATGATTTTAAATAAATATGTCTCTGTCTCTGCGTCTCTAGAGCTATAACATATATAGCACACATCATGTGTGACACATGTGTGCACATACACACACACACACACACACACACACACACACACACACACACACACACACACACACACACACACACACACACACGAGATTCTGACAGAATGCAGCGGCGCATGCTTAAAATAAACAGATATACAAGCTTATAGTGTACCATAGCGTACATACCAGCATACTTACCGTTCAATAATAATTAGCATGTATTATTATTAACGAAAAACATAAATACTAGCCTACTATTTTATTGGTCTAGTTCAGTTGTTTGAAACAAAATGGTTGCTGCTTCTGATTAGTTACTAACTTTACTAGACCAATTTAAAATAGTATTAGATGTTTTTCGTTAATAATAACTTATGCTAATTATTACTGAACCATTTTAGATGTTTATATTTCACCAACAGGCATGATATGCATTTATAGGCATAATAGGCCAGTGGCCACCGGCCGGCGCAGTACGGCGCAATCACAGCTCAGTCCATTTTAATATCATAGCGCAGTTCCATGTTTATATACATCTGCTGGTGGGGGGTGCTGTTGATTGCCCATTTGTATGCGATAACACATATTATATAATATAGGTGCTTGTATGGTGCATGTATATATAATAGGCCTACATTTAAATGACCACATTTAACACACACACATACACACACACACACACACACACACACACACACACACACACACACACACACACACACACACACACTAGAGCCCTGCTCGGGCCTAAAATATAGGCCCGTGCCCGGCCCGGGGCCCGTGGAGTTAAGGCCCGTCCGGCCCTAAGCCCGTTGGTACAGTCCAGAAACGGCCCGGGCCCGGCCCGGAAGCCTGACATATTTTTATTTAATATTTCAAGCATGCGTGCCGCCGCTGCGGTCGCTCTATTGGTGCACGGACGCAGCAGCAGCAGCTACTCACTCACAGCTGCACTATATCGCTCTGATAAACCCACATTAAGGAACAAGAAGTCAATAACACACAGACATCACACTAAAAAGTAGCCTACTTAAATATAATTTTATACAGTAGCTGCTGCACGTGCACTGTCAATCAGCACAACGCGTTGTGAGCTTGCAGATCGGCTATCGCGGACTCACGCTGCATTATAAAACCCAGAGTAGACGGACAATAATAAGAACACTTACGTTATGTATCTGCATTCTGCATTTTCTGCAATGTACAAATCCAACTTTGTTTAGTGTGGTAATAATGCTCCTGCAGTATTTAATGTTTTTAGAGCCGTAGCCTATAGGCTACTTACTTAGTACTCGGTGTGTGTGTGTGTGTGTGTGTGTGTGTGTGTGTGTGTACAGCTGCGCTGCACAATAATTAGGAGAGAGAGAGGACGAGAGTTTATAGGCGCGGAGCGAGAGAGATAGAATGTAAAACACGTTGTTTCAAAGTCTTTATAGTTTTGACCAGATTTTAGTGTGCTTGCCTTGTGGCTTGTGTGTGTGCGGACACTGCGGAGGGGTTATTGTCACGTCACTATGGAGCATGCTGCCGCGCTGCTGAAGCAAGTCCAGTCTGGGTGAAATTCACATCGGAAAATTAATATAATGGCGCGTGAGTCCGCCCGGCCCTGGGCCCGTTGGGCAGTGACAAAGTCGGCCCGGGCCCGGCCCGTTTTGGTGGGCCGGGCCGGGCCCCGTCGGTACTTGCAGGTCTCTAACACACACACACACACACACGTGCGGTCCACGGGGACCCCCCCAGGGGTAGATCTGCTCTTTTCGGTGCGCAAAAGAGGTGAGAGCTCGGGAACGCAGGCTCGCCTGGAGACGGCGGAGAGCTCCACGGAACCGGGCCGGCGAGGCGCACGCAGTGGTCCGGGCGCGTGGGCCGATCGCCGGGCACGATGCTCGCGTAAAAAGGCCTGCTGCCCTGCAGGTTCTCCACAAAAGGCATGCACCCTTTCGACGTATTAATTAATACAGCACGACGAGTTGTAATACGCCGACGAAAAATAAACCGTCGAGGCGAATTATTATCAAACCGCCGCGACCTATAATAAAATACGTCGCGAACGCCGACGGATTCATAAATAGCCCCGACGAAAATAAAGCGTTGGGGCGAATTATTAAACCGTCGGGACGAATTAATATTTAAACAGCGACCTATTGAATAATAAGCCACGACGGAAGATAATACGTTGGGACCTACGTCTCCGCCCCGAATGGATTTCGCCCCACCTGCATTTAGTGCCCCTAAACAAACAGTCCATAGACTTGGCTGGCAAACGATTTAAGGCATAAGTGCTCTAGACAAACATTAACGTAATCTTCAAAAGACACGTATTGGAGGGGCTCGCATGCACCCCTCAAAAATAGTTGACAGGCTCACGTTTACCACCTTCCTTCAAAAGAGATGTCAGCAAGGTGAAAAAAATCACCCCCGCGTTTAGTGAGGGGCGCTCTTATCATCGTACATCATCATACATGATCAGAATTTGCGTCCTCACCTTCGTCTTCAATATTTGTGTTACGCAATGTTTGTGTTTACACAAACACTCAAAAAAATTGTCCATTGATTGTCAATGGCATTTAATGTTTGTGTTAGAACAAAGTTTGTGTTTACACACACACACTAAAATCTGGACATAGGAATGCTCAAAAATAGCAGGTATGGAAGCTGAAGTGATAAGGTGTATAAAAGGAGGACAGTAAACATGGTACAAATGTGAGGTAGAGGGAAAGACGGAAGTGGCCTTCGAGACGCTGTTGAGGATCTTGGTGGGCCCAGATAACATCTTTAATATTTGATAACAAGGTCCCCCAGATATCACAGACAGCACTACCAGAGAGAGAGAGAGACACCACAGATCTCATTGATCAGATTGCATTATGCTCACTGCAGGGTCAACACTAAACCAAAGTCCTTTGAAGTCACAGGTTGCATTCAAGACATGCTAAAGACACTCAAGACTCTCTCTCACTCTCTCTCTCTTTCATCACTAGCCCTCCAAGCAGAACCCAATGGTACTGAAGTTTCTGACTTTTTGACGACACAGACCATTGGGTCCTGTTCCAGCAGTATCCTGCCACCTGGTACGCAGCAATACATAAAACATAAACAACGTGTTTATGGCCTGTCTGCGCTCTTTGACGATTTTTTTTTCGTGTGAGGGTTTCTGAATATGTGAAGTATAAGTACCCATACATGCCGCTGCGAATATCTCCTGTGGCGCGGAAGCCGTTAAGTATTTTTAATCTTTGTTTGACCGATTTGGTCGCTTTGATTCTTCTCTTCCTTCCTTGTTTATTGACACCTCATTGTACCGCCTAGCTGGCTAGCTAGTGGCGCTATAGCTATGACAGAGCAGATCAGAGGCAGGGACGTAGCCGGCACAAGCCAACCGCACACCGGGAGGCGGTACAATAAACGGTAAACAAACAAGAAGAAATAAAGCGACCAAATCGGTCAAACAAAGATTAAAAATACTTAACGGCTTCCGCGCCACAGGAGATATTCGCAGCGGAATGTATAGGTACTTAAAGTTCCCGAATTCTGAATAACGCAAACAAAAAAAGGCCGTCAAACGCAGCAGATTCGATCTTAGAGAGCATGTTTATCATCCGTGTTCCAGAATTCCCATACGAAAATATAGTCATGAACAGGGACCCTACATAAAACTCATCAAAATTTCAGAAAATCTTTATGTAGGGTTCCGAGAGGGGCTATTTCATCACCTCCTCTGTCCTCCTGTGTCCCTGGAGTCCTTGTGCTCCTGGGAGTAGCACTGGGCTGGCACAAGACAAAGGACCTGATTTTCGCCAGTGATAGAACAACTTATCCATAAACTTCTTTGCCTTTCTTGAGGGGCCCTATGCCCAGCTTTGTGTGTGTTTGTTTGAGATGATTTGATTGGCTGAGCAGTGAGCACGGAATGTGATGTATGATAATGTATGATCATAAGGGCGCCCCTCACTTCACATGAGTGTGATTTTTACGATTTTGAAAAACTTATTAAAATTGTTCAACTAGCCAATGTATCAACACGTTGTGAGCTTGTAGAATGGCTATTTGAATTATCCAAAAATGCTTTTCAAAATAGTAAAAACGGCAAAGAAGTTTAGGGAAAAGGGGTTTAGCACTGATGAAAATAGGGCCCAAAGTCTCCTCTCATTCGTCAGGTATAACAGGTTGCTGCAATTGTTGATTTGAGATGACTTCTCAGAGCTACTGTAGGAAAAGGGGCTGTAAGGTGCATGGAGTAAAGAAATGAGCGTCGTTTTGGTCAAGAAACTCAGTGCAGTTGTTGGTGGCCGACCACTGGACCTCCTCAGCTCAAATCATCCATTGACTCACTCACTTCAATCTCAGGCCGCTCTGTTTAAACTGGACGTTGCACTGCTCATTCCTGCTTGCTATTGCTGCTGCTCATTCTGCTGCTGCCACTCTCATCCCTGCTGTCTTGCTCAAACACTCACCCTCCACCACCCCAGCTACCTCATGTCCTTCTGATATGAACAATAATGCCATCACACGGCTAGCCGAAATTTGCAACTCTAGATTTTTTTATAATGGGATGAATCTAGAGTTGCAACAAGCTCCATCCACTTCCTATTCATCATTTTTGGTTTGTGATCTGCTTGTCTTAAATGACGTTAAACTCACCAACATTGCAGCTGCAGTCCAAGCTTGAATTATCCTCTTTCAATCTGCCGAGCTTGTTTTTCATAAAAATCCACCGTAGAGATGTTATGAGCTACTTTCTGTCAAGACATCCTCTGCAAATGATAATTGTTTTAAGTGTTGCAGTTTGGAAGCAGTCGTTTCTGTTAACGGGTCGCGCTGCTGCCTCCTGCATTATGTGCAAATTCGAAACAGGTTGAACGCAGGGCCGTTCAGTGACGTACGACGAGTGCTTCCAAACTCCAGCACTTAGAAAAATAATCACTTGCAGAGGATGTCTTGACAGAAAGTAGCTCATAACATCTCTACGGTGGATTTTTATGAAAAACAAGCTCGGCAGATTGAAAGAGGATAATTCAAGCTTGGACTACAGCTGCAATGTTGGTGAGTTTAACGTCATTTAAGACAAGCAGATCACAAACCAAAAATGATGAATAGGAAGTGGATGGAGCTTGTTGCAACTCTAGATTCAACCCATTGTAAAAAAATCTAGAGTTGCAAATTGCGGCTAATCACACGTCTAGCACTCTCAATATCACTTGACACTGATCATCCCCTGTATCGCTTCTTCAACCTCATGCCATCAGGACAAAGATACAGAACCTTACCCTGGAAAATGTTTGTTTCAGTTTGTCCCCTCAGCCATCGCGGCATTAAACAAACTGCCCCGCCGATAGGATGGTTCTGTACACAGTGGGGAACTCATGTTTTTGTTTATCTTGGTGTTATGTTTTTCTGTGCTATGTGTTGTTTTTGTTGTTGTTGTTGAACAGAACTGTGAAGATGAATATCCTTCGGGACAATAAAGATTATTATTATTATTATTATTATTTTGCATCTGCAGTTTATGTATGGGGAATAAAAAGCAGAGCCAATTAATTGTCAAATCATAATAAGTATATTGCTCATTTTATATTCAATAAAAATAAGTTATCCTTCATTCAAGTTGTCCTTTATCCATTGAGGAGTTGTCCTTGCATAACTGAATATGGAAATTAGAGTGCAAGGAGGCAGGTAGATTAAACTGCAATATCTCTACTGTATATAGAGGGACCTCAAACATTAGCAATTTACCACCACATAAACACAAAGAGTATAAAGACGAAAGCTAGCCTAAAACTAACCCATTAGTCATTTGAAGTAGTTCTATAATGGCAGTTAAAGCAGTTTATCTCTCATCTCCTTCCTGTACTCTTTGTCTGAAGCCTCTGATTGGCAGTATCAGAACCATGTGACTCACCTGCTATGCGATTGATAACAGCATTGATCGGCAAAGATTGTAATCCTTGTGTCGTGACAGAATTGATGTACTGAGATGAGTCTCCAAGCAAATTTAATACTGAGAGAAAGAGCAAGCTCATCTGTGCTCTGCAAGCATCAGTCATTATCGATGTCCTTTTCCTTGGTTTAAGGTCAACATTAACTGCACCGCTGCTGTGTGAGCGTGTGAGACAAACATGTGTGTGTGTGTGTGTGTGTGTGTGTGTGTGTGTGTGTGTGTGTGTGTGTTTGTGTGTGTGCCCAAGCCATGTTTGTTCCTGTCAACTTTAAATATCCCTCACTGTCAGATTGCACTCTGTTGGTTGGACAGTGTCACCCTACCTTGAGTCCATGTTTGTACAAAGAGTGACTACTATTTACACAGCGAAGGTCAGATCTTGTGGAACCGAATGGAAGTTAATTAAGTCGGAGGGATTGACAGTTCTCGATAAAATGCACACTACTCAACTTAATTGCTTTCTGACAGCTCTGCAGAGTTAGCAGAAAATATAAATTGGATTTATGGACTGGGATCTCTTGTGTCTAAGTATCGGTGGCTTATGCAGAACTACAGAATACACCAACGCAGCTACATTGTCTTATGTTCAGCTCTCCTACTTAATCAGACCCATTCCCTTGAAAAAAAAAAATATACATTTAACCAAAAAAAATACATTTAACCAATAAAACTAAACAGCACCTCCTTTCCATAGACCAGGGCTGTGAAACTCATTTTAGGTCACTGGGCTGATTGGGGAAGATTTTAACTTAATGCTCATTCACACGTGAAGGAATTGTGCACTCAGGATGATCACAAAAGAGGGGTCAAATAGGTACAAAGTGAGAAATGTCCAGTTGTCCACATAAATAAATTAAAAAAGGTAGTAGTAAATGTCCACTCTGGTTAAACTATGATATGTATGATGATAAGATATGTATGCGTTGGACAATTTCTGGTTACTAGAACATTGGGGGAGCAGCACTGAAGGTTTGAACTTTTATTTTATTTTTAACTACAGTTTCATTCACTCTGTTCGCGAGGCTAAGAAAGGAGGTGGACTGGCAATAATTCTTTCAGACACGTTAAAATTCAAGGCTCTGACCCTTGGCAGCTTTACTTCCTTTGAATACCAGGCCACTATACTACATGGTCAAGCCTCTATGGCATGCCAATGATTAGCATTTATCGCCCGCCAAAATGCAGTAAAGCAATATTTCTAACAGAAATATCAGAACTTTTATCTATCTGCTCCACTAACTATGACAGAACTCTTATCTCAGGTGATCTTAATCTTCACCTGGATGATGCTACAGATGCTATGGCTATGGGTTTCTTAGAGTTATTGCACTCCTTTGATTTTATCCAACATGTTGTTGGGCCTACACATAAACATGGGCACACTCTGGACCTGGTGATTTCTAGAGGGCTGAACATCACTGTGGAAAGGACTATTGAAAGGCCTGAGCTATCAGACCACTTTCTGCTGTGTTTTAATATGACTGTCTCTGATCTAGAGAAAAACATCACTGAATATACCATAAAAAAGCGTTTTTTTAGCTCTTCTGCAGCCGACGAGTTCTCTCGTCAGAGTCGTCACCTGGGCCCCCCCCTGCCCGATACTCCCCCAGTGAATGATATGGTTCAAAATTTTAATCTTAAACTAGAGTCAGCTCTTGATATAGTGGCTCCTTTGAAAACAAAAAAGAAACATAACACCAGAGTAACACCCTGGATAAATGAGCTTTCACGCTCACTGAAGCAAGAATGTCGTAGAGCTGAGCGAGCTTGGAGAAAAAACAAACTCACCATCCACCTAGAGATTCTTAAAAAGTCAACAGTCGCCTATAACAAAGCCTTGCGTCTAGCAAGGCAGGCATATTTCTCTGGCATTATTAATGAGAACAAGAAAAATGCCAGAGTCCTTTTCTCTACCATTGATCGACTTTTAAACCCCCCCCAGTCCTACAAGCAGTCATTCCCGGCCTCTAAAGCTAAGTGTAATGAGTTTGCATGCTTTTTTGACAACAACATTTTTAGCATTAGAGCTGATATTATGAATGGTGCTGCTGCTAGCGCAAACCTTCAAACAGCAGCTAATGGTCCCAGGGTAGATCTCTCCAGGGGGAGCCTATTATCGTTCTGCGCAATTGAGGAAGACGAACTCCGCAAAACTATATCCCAGATGACATCATCCTCCTGTTCATTAGATACAATTCCCACCACCTTTCTCAAAGAAGTCTTAGAGAATACCGGAAGACTCGACCCGGTGCTTGCCCGTTTTTCCTCCCGGAATTGTCACCAGTGAGGGGGATAACTTTGTAATATGCTATTGGCTGTTTGTATTCTTTTTGGAAAAATATAAAAAGATACTCCTGTGGAAAGGCTATATTATTTTACTTATATTGACCCTATAAACAATTTAGTATTATTTAGTATATGTAAGGTTTTGCACACTCAAATGGTACCTCGTCAGATAATCCCCAAATATCCTACAACAACTTCTGTGAACAGACTTCACTGTAGTAGCTTTTCATAAATTATATTTGTACTTAGGCTGTTCTGCTGTCATGAAAGTTTATAGTTAGAGAAATTCAAAGTCCAGCCGTCTGCTGTCCAGCCTCTCCCACCCCTCACATTGGGGAAAATTCTGGGAGGAAAACAGAAACGGGCGAGTCTTCTTGTTACCGTCTTAGACAGTGTGATTGGAGATATCCTAAAAATTGTAAACAGCTCTCTACAATCAGGCGTCTTCCCAGACTCACTGAAGACTGCTGTAGTTAAGCCCCTTCTCAAGAAACACAATCTTGATCCCTCTGTTTTGGGTAACTATCGACCCATTTCAAATCTACCCTTTCTGGGCAAGGTTTTAGAAAAATGCATCTTTCATCAATTGGATGTGTTTCTACAGAACAATAATGTGCACAACAAATTCCAATCTGGCTTTAGGAAAGGTCACAGCACAGAAACAGCACTTGTAAAAGTAATGAATGATCTTAGGGTGTCTGCTGACAAGAAACATGTATCCGTTCTCTTACTTCTAGATCTAACGGCTGCATTTGACACGATTGATCACTCAATTTTAATACAGCGTCTGGAGCACTGGATAGGCCTGTCTGGTACGGCCCTGTCCTGGTTTTCCTCCTACCTATCAAACAGAAGTTACTTTGTCAATCTAGCCGAGTTTGACTCAGACAAACACGACATCAGTTCTGGTATTCCACAGGGCTCGATTCTTGGCCCTCTGCTTTTCTCCTTGTACATACTGCCATTGGGCGAACTCATTGCCAATCACGGAGTCAATTTTCATTTCTATGCTGATGATACCCAATTATATCTATCTGTGGCTCCAGATGATCCCTGTGCTTTAGACCCGCTGCTTACCTGTCTGTCTAGCATCAAATGTTGGATGAGTGAGAACTTTCTCAAGCTAAATGAGGACAAGACAGAAGTTCTCATAATCGGTTCTAGTGAGCAGAAAGAATCAATATTAAGCAGACTTGGCAACCTGACTGTAGACAGTAACAGTACAGTAAAGAACCTGGGGGTTATTATTGATTCCGAATTGAATTTTAATTCACACATTAATCATGTTACCAAGATTGCCTTTTTTCACCTTAGAAATATTGCACGAATCAGAGCCTATGTGTCCTTGGACGATGCAAAAACGCTAATCCACGCCTTTGTTTTTTCTCGGCTTGATTACTGCAATGCACTTTTTTCAGGACTGCCTAAGAAAACAACTGACAGATTACAACTTGTCCAAAATGCAGCAGCCAGAGTTTTAACTAGAACTAAGATGAGAGAACATATTACTCCAGTTTTGGCATCACTGCACTGGCTTCCGGTTGTTTTTAGGATTGATTTTAAAATTATTTTACTCGTCTATAAAGCTCTCAATGGTCTCGCACCTTCCTACCTACTTGACTGCCTGCCTAAATATGTCCCAAACCGCCCGCTAAGGTCTTCCACTGCTGGCCTGCTCGCTTTGCCTAAAAAAATTGCAACTAAAAAATACGGGGAAGCAGCTTTTTGCTTCTACGGGCCGTCGGCATGGAACAAGCTCCCACTGTACCTTCGTCAGGCAGCCTCTGTAGACATTTTTAAAGCTCAGCTCAAGACCCACTTCTACAACATTGCTTTTAAGTGATCTTATATTTTTTTTGTTATTCATGTCCTCACTGTATTGCATTACTGCTTGTTTTTTAATGTCGTTGCCTTGTTTTTCTTTTATTCTCCATTGTTCTGTAAAGCACTTTGAGCTGCATTTGATGTCATGAAAGGTGCTATACAAATAAAGTTTTATTATTATTATTATTACTACGTGCCTGGTGATTGTTTACAATGTGATACGAATTTAGGTCATTTTATCCTCACACTGGACAACCTTAGATAGGTCAAAGCTAAATGAGATTGAATGTACATGTATACATGTCTCACTCATTATGTACATGTAGTGAAAAATGAAGATGTACTCTCACCTGGTACTCGTTAGGCCAGAAGGTGCTGACAGCCAGCTCCACCTGGTGCCACTGTTTGCCATGGGAACCTGACGTGTTCCACACGGGGCTGCCCAGCGGGCCCCCGTTGACTCGCACGTACGCCCGCAGGGCCCCCGGACTGTGACCGTCACGGCTGTACAGGAAGTAGCTGAACTGGACGCAGTGCGTGTCGTTTTCACTCAGCGTCTGGAGCAGCAGCTGGGCGCGTTGCCCCGCAGCATGCTGGGAGGAGTTCACCAGCATATAGGACCCTGAAGGGAGCAGAGAGAGAGAGAGAGAGAGAGAGAGAGAGAGAGAGAGAGAGAGAGAGAGAGAATGTCAGGCAGGGTGATGGGCCAGCTATTGCAGGAATGTATTGATGGCATTCAAATTTCTGACTTTATAGGGCAGCGCCATACATTCTGTTTTTCTGTTTCTGTGTTTGCCATTTTCAGCTGTATGCCACTGCAAGTGACAACAAAACAATGCCTGAATTTAAAATGTCTTCCTACTGGGGGACCTAGAAATGTCAAGGCTTTTACAACTGAAATATGTTGGCAATACACTGCACTCCTTTAAATATGTGTGAAGCATCAAGAACTATTGCAGCCTGTGAAACTTTGTATTTGAGCAAGACATGAACCCTTAACCGAGACAATGACCCTAACATCAAAAAGATCCAGTCCATAAAATGGAAATGATTCTCCAACAAGCCATACAAAGACAAAGACATACAAACAGACGGTCTGTCTGTCTGTCTGTCTGTCTGTCTGTCTGTCTGTCTGTCTGTGTGCGTGGCACAAGACTAATACACAACCACAAATACAGTCATAGACTTACAGTTGTGGTTGTACATGGTACAAAAGGAGATTATAGTGAAAGAGTGATGAGAGAGAGTGATATCTAGAGAGCAAGACTTAGAGAGGTATAATGAACTCTACATAAATTGAGGGAGACAGAGGGAGGTCTGCTAGCTCCTAGAGAGGAGAGATTCACAATACAGTACCTCCACAAGGACCCTTCTAATCAGGATAACATAACCCTATTGCCCCTCACCCAGCATCTGTCCTGCCTAGCGGACACGGCTAACGTGATTAGCACAACAATGATGCAAGACCTTCAGGCGTACAGACATAATCAGGCCTGTTGTCTTTGCACTCCCAAGGTCTTTATGTTCCTGAACACAGCAGACCATGGACAGCTCCATGTAAAAGTGACCCTGAGCAAGACACTTCATAAAAATGTTCTTATACAAAAATATTCATACAAATATCAATATTCTCCCCTTATGACAGAATAAAAATGTGAATGTTGTCCACCACTGTGAGCTGCATTATTGTCTATGCCTACAAACCAAGGAGAATTCCAAGAGTAATATAAAAGCGGTTCACCTTACTAGCATGCCAATGTCTGACGAACAACCTTTATGAAGTGGTGAAACACAATCCTGTGTGTGTGTGTCTGTGTGTGTGTGTGCGTGTGTGTGTGTGTGTGTGTGTGTGTGTGTGTGTGTGTGTGTGTGTGTGTGTGTGTGTGTGTGTGTGTCTGTGTGCGCGTGCATGCGTGTGTGTGTTTGTGCGCGTGTGTGCGTGCGTGCATTTGTGCGTGCATGCATTTTGTGTATTCTTTGGAGTTGTAAATCTCATCGATTGTCCTAATGAGACTATTCCAAGCCCATGTTGAATATAATCCTGCTGATTGATGAGGCTGCAGTGGTCCTGTTCTGTCCACTTACACCCTGGATGTGTTCTTTTAACTTTAATATACAATACATGCCATTAGCGTGTTTCACTTAACTCAACAGCCAAAATAATGCAGGGAAACAGCCCCACTCACTCCATCGCCCTTTACGCTCCATTAACACTCCAAATCAACGAGAGGTGCAGTTATTATATGTGATAGCTGAGTGGAAACCATGTGTGAAAGAAAGAAACATGCATGCCGGGGACACATACCGTGCAGTAAATGAATAAGTCGCTCAAAATCTGCAAGCCATTTTAGGCACAATCTAATTCCATATATATGGAATACGTGCTTCTCAAAGTGGTGTCTGGGGAACCTCAGGGGTCTGCGAGTGGGTTTCAAGGGGTCCCCAGAAGAATGATTCAGATTATAGGTTTCATTCACTCCACTGTTATCTCCCACCTATAGCTATAGACAGTTTTAGAATGATGGACTAAATCTAATCTAACAATAAACATCTTCTCTTCTGGCACAAATCTGTCTCAAATGGGGGTCAGGGGTCCAATATGTATACATTTGGGGGTCCTGCACCTGAAACTATTTGAAACATTAACACATGGCATACTACGCCATGAGACAGAGAGAACGCCATAAGGAGAGTTGGAGGACGACAGTAGAAAGAGATGCTACGGTACAGATTGGATGATTCCATTCTGTGCCCCATGTGACAGCGGTGAGATTATTTTGGGACACAGTGGGCGAGGAGAGGAGTGGATCTCTCTGCGATGGCGGTCTGCCCAGTCCTTGCCTCCACTGTGCCCATCTGCTTCAGGAGGACTTGAGAGTGAAGGCACAGTAGGTCATCAGGGCCACGACCAAGGACGAGAGTGACAGAAAGTCAGGAAGAATAAGGTAAATACAAGTAAGACGCGCAAACGCGGGAAGCGAACGCAGCTCGTGTGTGTGTGGTTGTGTGTGTGTGTGTGTGTGTGTGTGCTACAGCTGCGCCCTGTGTGTGTGTGTGTGTGTGCTACAGCTGCGCCCTGTGTGTGTGTGTGTGTGCTACAGCTGCGCCCTCTGGTGGCGGGCGGGTGGTGTAACAGCGGGACAGACACACAGACACACAGACACACAGACACACAGACATTCAGCCCTTGCTGTCATAGTAAGTGGCTCACTGCGTTCGCAATAATCATAGTGAGAGCCACACTCCCTGACATGTTGGGAGCAAACATGAAATCCACATTCTGGGACAAAAAGACAATCATATAAAAAAATAAGAAGATGTTTTGAAGACCTTGTGGAGGTCCACGGAGTGTTCAACCGTAATGTTACTGTACTGTGATTGGTCCAACTCCAAGCAGCCCGTTTACAATTTACACTCATTATGGAGAAGTGAAGAGTCACTTTTAAGTATCTCAGTAGGAACTGTACTGTGATGCGCCTATATATTATCATCAGGTCTGTGATTATACAGTACACCTTCACTCTTACCTTCAATGTGGTGACAGCATTTGAGAAGTGTTAATTACTACAGCCTTGTAAAGTCAGTGTTCTGGGTAAAGCTATTCTCTTTTCTTTTTCAACTAAATTCAGAATCTCACTTTTGAGACTGTTTATGTTTAATTATTTTCTTTAAAAGAAAAGGTGAACTATGGGAAAAAAAGGCACACATCCAATAGTGTAGTTGTTATGACAGACAACAGACTGACTAAATGGTGTGATGAGGTAAACTTGTGTCAGCAGAGACACTGCCAGCAGAGACACTGCAGTGTTTTAAGCAACTCTGACATTCATACTCACAGTTGTTTTGGCCCTGTAGACTCAGAGTGAATATGCAAATGATGAGCTGTCACTGGATATACTGTAAACAACGAACTGCAATAATCATAAAACCTTTAGCTGAGTATTGTTGGGTATTTTACCCGTCTGTAAGACAATCTCAGTGACCAGAATTAACTCCCATGTGGGATGAGTGATGCATTTCTTAATACATATTGAACAGAGATCTTACACTTACAGTACTTCTCAACACAAAGCAACATTACTTTTAAAACAGCAAAACCTTAAGCCAGTTCAATAGAGTTCAATAGACGTCATGTACGTATCTCTCTTATACTAGGACCATGGACATAGGAGTAAGGCTTTTGTATGTGTATCACCTTGTCTTTTAGATTATCTTATCTAAAGATCCACACAGCAAAAGGAGTCTCGATGGCCACATTTGAATTAAGACATGATCACATCTTGAGGCATATACACACCTCACATACAGTACACACGCCACTACAGTATGACCTTTTATGAATTATGCTTCAAAGCACAGTGAAATCTGATAACGCGTCATCCATTCCTCTGTGCTCCTCTCAAGGGTACGGGAACATCCATAACAAGATTAGCACTGATCCAGCACATCATGATTCACATGGAGCGGTGGTGGACCCGACCCTGGTCACAGGCTGTGGGCGACACTATCTGTGTCAAGCCACGATGAAAGAACGAGAGACTGTTAGAGCAAAAAGGTTGAGATTAGAGTTAAGAGCAATTGTGGACCCGAATAATAGATAGGAATCATCAGTGAGCCGGAGAGAGGATTAAAAAAAGAGGGGTGAAGGTAAAGGAGAGGCAGAGATGGAAGACCCTGACAGCACACTGAAGTAGTGTAGACTGTAGAGGAGCTACACCTTTTCACTCTCCTGTATGTCCTCTTCCCACGTGCTGTATACCGATACCTACCACCCCACCCACTCTCCTCTGCGTCAAGGTCAGAGCACGAGTACTCTCAACATAACAAGAAAATCACACTTGTGTTAAGGGGCCTCACACTCACAGTTCTGGTAATATTTGTTTACAGTGCTCTAAACTAACATTAGAATGTCCATAGACTTGGCTGCGTACTATGCATGTTTGAAGTGCTCAAAAACAAACATTAAAAGTCCATAGACTTGTCTGTGCTCTAAATGAACATTAAAAGTCCATAGACGTGGAGGCCCTATGAAATAATTTCAAAAGCCAGACATTGTGTGTGAAGTGAGGGGTGCCTCACTCCTTTAAATAAACATTGTACTCTAAACAAACATTTAAAGTCCATAAACTTGGCTTCCATTCTGTTAAGTGCTCTAAACAAACACTAGTGTGAAGTGACGGGCACAGCTAGGGCAGTACCTGTATTTGTATCAGCCAGATGACGTCTTACGTTGTCATTTCCTACCCGAAACAAACATTAAAGTCCATAGACTAACGTTTGTTTGCCACCAGAAATGGCAGTCCAGTATTGCTTTAATCGAGAGCATGACCAAAACATATCTGTATATTTGCTGTAGATGTGTGGCATCTATCACACATCAACACTGGCATACATTCTAGCTAGTTTGGCAGTAATGGATCAGACGTAGTCTGGCACATGAGGCACTGTACTACCATTTACTTGAGCCAGGGCTTGACTCCAGAATCTGATTCTATCAAGAGAAGTGGTCCTTAAATTGGAAATAATATTATAAATGTAGGACAGTGTTACACATACTCCATATACACACATACACTTGTTTCATATGCATACACAAATTCTATAGATCATGTTTCCTATCTTACATCAGGTGGAAGACTCCACTCCACCCCACCCCCTCATTTGAACATTGACATTCTCTTGACATTCTCTATATTCTGTAGAACAATTTGGCCCTCAAGGCATTGATATTTCCCAATGACAAGAGGTTTATGGTCTGACAGATATTGAATAGTCTCTCTGAGGCTTCCAGCTTCAAGTCTCTCAATCTGTCTGTCTGTCTGTCTCTCTCTTCTCTTTTAGCATGTCTGTCAGTCTGCCTTTGTGACTTTCATATACGGTACGTCCTCTCTGGGAGGGGGGGTAACTACCTGTCAGTGGGGAGTGTTGGCTGGGAGGAGGAGTAGGACTAAGGCCCTATACGTCCAAAGCATTTCCGGGGGTCCCCAGAACCCCTGCTCTATAGTCATGTGCTCAAGACTGATCTGTCCGATATATTTCATATTCCATCATAATTGGCTAACATTGGCTTCCAAAGTTTGCAGGATTGGTCCGTTTTGAACAAAAAGCCTCAAATCATGAATGCAGCTTGCTATTTATGTGACATTTTTCACACACTTTCCTACTAAGCTGAGGAATAAATCCCACCCTTTTCACATTGGCCTGTTATAGTGCCACCAATTTTGCAAAACACATTTTTGGAACAAATCATCTAATTGCCATCAAAGGCGTAAGAACAAATGCACCCTTTTCACATTGGAGACCTGTGCCCCGAGGGGGACACTATCCAGGGAGTTGACCTATATACATTTCACTATGTTGAAAATGTATCACAACACTACGAGGTGTGTGTGAGAGTTTAAATTGAATGAGACACAAACCTTTTTTCTCTCTTTGTGTATCTGCTTTGATCTTGAATTGTCTTTCTTGGAAAGTTGCTTATGCATAAAGACAAGCATAAGCAACTTTCCAAGAGTGCAGCAACAAGAAGGGAAAAGGGGTTGAGGGGGTCAATCACTTCATCAACTTCATCCCTCAGAGAACAATCCGTCCAGTCCAGGGTGTTTTAAAACATGCATTAAGACACACACAAGTGACACAACACACCCTGAGCCGTCATCTCCAGGGCCGCACTGCTGCAGCTCTGAATAATGCCTCCACTCCACTACAATGCAATAACAGGCCACAAGGTGACAGGATGAAAACTATTGCACAGAGCCACAGGCCATCCTTAACCTGCTTCTGCTTCCACTCCTCCACTTATCCGACACCTCATCTTCACACAATGTCTACCTCCACCACCTCTCCACCTCTCATTCAAAGCAGATTCTGCTGGGAAGGGACTGGCCCGTCTCTCTCTCTCTCCCCAGGTCTTTATCACAGAGGTGAGGGGCCGGTAGACAATTACCCCAGGCCCTGGGGACGGCCACGGTACACGCAAAAGTAGGTTTCAGACAGGATAATGAATGGAATACAAGTGTGGCTATTGTAGGAGTAGACTGTGCCTCGCGGCACTTGAGGAAGGTAAGGCTACATCAGCTGCTGTAACCTCGCCAGGGAGAGGAGGGAGAGGAAGTTTGGCGGTGTTGACCTCTGGAATTGTCCTCCGGGCTGCAGTCAGAATCAACTGGCAGGTTGACTCCAGAGAGGAGAGGATGAGCGAACAGAGTCTCCTATCTTTACACCACAGCTCTTGACACTGCCTGTCATATCCATTCTGCAGCGTGTCTCAATCTATCCGTCTGCCCTGGCCAGAGAAAGGAATAATGGGCTTATAAAACCCAAAAGACCCAGAGCACAGACAACTCCCTGCTCATCTCTGACTGCTGCTTTTCTGGGGGTCAAAAACAGCCTGCGTGTTGAACAATGCACCTTCAAGTACCTTAAGAAAATGGCTTTTATTCTAATGTAAATATACTGTACACAAGATATTACAATATAATATATTGATACATGATGATCAGTGTGAAAGGCTCCAAACACTCCCTCAGTAGTTCCTGTGAGAGGAAGGCAACAAAACAGTCATGAAGCCTGCATGGGAGCTCCTGCTGCTGTGCGGTACGGCTTCACCTCGCACCGCCGTTGCACATGTATAAAAATAACCCAGCAGTAAATCTTCATCATCACAGCTCAATAGAACACAGGCCTGGGCCCCAGCGCTGCATGCTGCCTCAGTCTGGCCTGTGTAATGCACTGGTTCTTGTTGAGAAGATGTTAAGAAGAGGATTGTTCAAAATGTGGTAGTGGACCATAGCTTGGCATTGGCACCGTGGCATTGTAAAGCACTTTGTAAACATTGTTTTTGAAAAGCGCTTTATAAATAAAGTGTATTATTATTATTATTATAGCTAAAATAAAATAAAAACATTTGAGCTATGGTTATAGCACATTTTGAAGAATCCTCAAGAACCACCCAATCCCACCTCCCCACAACATTATATTTAATATAAACGTTGGCACAACACATGTATATTATTTGTATAATTATTATTCTTAGTTGCGCGCCGGTGTTGAGCACCAAAAATATTGTTGCGAGTAGTTTTTCCCCCACACTACGCCTATTAGTTCAAACTTGATGGACTTGTTAAATACTATTATTATTTAAACATCTTTTTCATACATTTAACAAGAGGTACAAAATATTTTTGTAAACATAAAAACACACTTGTGTGACGTGAGGGGAACCGCACTCCTTAAAACAAACATTTTAAAAGTCCATAGACTTGGCTACCATTAGGGATGGCAATAATCTATAAATTCATTATCCTCAATGTCTACATCAAAATCTAAATTTTGCTGATATACAGAAAGAAAGGCATATTTTATTCCTTAATCAAATATGTATTTGACCATTTGGCATTTTTGTATGAGGAATAACATTAAATGAAAAGCGCACTGTCTTGTCTGTCACATCACATGCAAAAGCAGAGACTTTTCTGTGGCTACCAAGGTGGGGGGACTTTTTAAACTGTGTGTTCCTCACATGTGTGTTCCTCGGCCGCACGTGCACAGACAGCATTACATTCACAGAAAACCCCTCCATTGATGGAACCGCATAATTTTCGTTCAATTGTTAACTGTTAAGTTTAATTTAATAATTTCTTACCGGCGATTAATCGAATAACGTTAACAATTAACTATTAACATCCCTAGCTGCCATATGACATGATTTCCAAAAGCCAGACATTGGAGGGGCTAGCGCCCCACGAAAATATTCCATGGACCACATACTGTACATTACAACACTGTTTGAGAAACAGTGTCGTAATGTGTACAGTACAGTATGTGGGGCATTGGAGCTGCTCTGTAAAGACTCTCCCTAGGGCTTCACTGCAGTACCTGGTGCCTCAGGCCTTCATCCCAGTTAGTGGCTCTCCAGAGCCCCCGTCTCTGACAAGGACCGAGAGCTGTCTCCAAAACATACCGTATCTTCCCATCCTCAGAGTGACGGTGTACAGATAAAATACTGCCTATATACCCATACAAAGTAACTGCATATACACTGTACTTTTTTGTATTTGTAACTGATGTGCTGATCCAACATGAACCGACCCCTGAATGAACCTCTCTGCTACGGAACTAAATGAAAAACTGCCTTTACTGGAATCTTCTGTGCCATCTCCTGCCTCTATGCAGCCCTGAAGGAAGCAGAGGAAATGGTACAAAATATTCCCTGTATCCCCTTTGTAATTCCAGAGACACATTTAAAAGAAATGGTGATATAATTTCCCTGTTGTACTGTAGCTGTTAATGTCTGTCTCTCTAAAGGTACAGCAGAGATCGCGAAAGAGTGTGACAGACAGACAGACAGACAGAGTATCATCATGTGTGAGACACTCAGAGCAGTGGGGTGGGGTGATTCATGGGGCGGGGTTGGGGGGTGTTGAGTTGTGTGATTAGATTTTCATTAGCAGCTTGTTATCAGTGCCTGATCCCATTAACATGTCAGCATGGTGACATGGTCCTGTGGTAAACAGAGATCCTGGCGGGGACACTAAGGGCAAGCACGCATATTAACGCTGCAGGAACGTGCAGAGAATGTTAGAGAGGCAGTGGGGCGAACTCCCAAAAAAACAGAAACAGCGAGTGCATTTTCCGGCAACGGCAATGAGACGCAACGCTTCCGGGGAGAGGGCTGGCATCTGCCGGGGGATTATGCCACTCCACTGCTGCTCCATCTCGGTCCGTTCGGCACTGCCGGTAAGCATTATGTCCCTCCACTGCCGCTCCATCTCGGTCTGTTCGGGACTGCCGGTAAACTGCCGGTAAAAGCCGCGGCGCAGCCGGGAGAAGGGACGGCATCTGCCGTGGAAACTGGGGGGGATTATGACACTCGACTGCCGCTTGCTTTCCCGGCAGTGTGTTGATCCGACATGTGTTGCGTCGTGCTTGCGGTTAGGGTTAGGTTTAGGGTTTAGGGTAGAGTGTCGGACTGATGCCGCCGAGAAACACTACCACTTGCCACAGGTCAAAAAATGCAAAAATAGTGGATTTCTACACGTAAAATGCTACGTTTCAGAGTTCGGAAAAAGGCAATTCTCCTAAATGCTCCCTTCGGGTATGGCATGTAAAGAGGGTGATTTGCATTTATTTAACCATTGTAAATGCTGCATTCACGAGAAGGCAGTTTTTGATTGGCGCTAGCCCTTCCAATGTCTGGCTTTTGAAATGACGTCCTATGGCAGCCAAGTCTATGGACTTTTTGGAATGTTTAGAGCTCGAGGCTCGAGCCCCCTTTGATGTCTATGTGTGCAAGTGCCTGTAACGCTGGGACGGGCCTCCACTCGGCCATCTATCGGTACAGACCACTAATGAGTGACATCCCTTTTACCAATCATTTTACCCCAAATTATTTATTCCTGGTATCTGAACAGTGTGTAATTGTCACGCTACTGTACATGCACTTAAAATATATGGTTATCTCCATGGGTCCTTTCAAACTCAATGTCTTACAGATTTAATTGCATGGCCTCAGGCAACTTGACGTCTTAGAATCGATGGTGATAAATCATTATAATAAGCCACTCAACCGAAAAAAAACCCTATGCAATTTGCGTTCTCGCTCTCTCACTCTCTCTCTCGCTCGTTCACGCTCTCTCTCTCTCTCTCTCTCTCTCTCTCTCTCTCTCTCTCTCTCTCTCTCCATTAAACATATACACACATGCACATAATTGGTAATTATCTCACTTGTTTGTTCAAATCTTCAGCAGTGCAATCAGCTAAGCTGTCCACAACATACACACCATTTTAACACCACGAACACCCAGGGGTATTTAGGACCATTCAATCGGAGCGCACAACGATTTGCAGCAACGGAGCAGCAGCGATGCACCAGGCGCCATCTTGGATGTAGCTGAAGTAGCTAGATGTTGGCAAAACACCTCTGAGGCGATTGACAACAACGGGAGGTATGATTCATTCTAACGCGACTAGCGACGGGACCGCGATGGGCCGTCAAAAACATAATCTTTGATTAGAATTGGACGGATTGATTTTTGATCAAGAGTTATTCACATTTTGTCGGTCTCATCCACTAAAATGGTGGGGAACACTTCGGATGACGTCCCCACCCGGAAATTACATCGAATGTTGCCCAGCGATGCGCTCTGTTATGATATCAATAAAGTTCCGTCCTTTTATTAATCTCCGTTTATGCCACTCAGTGTGTTTGTTAACCAGTACTCCAAAGTACCAACAATCTGTGCCTGTGTTTCTCCCTGGTGGATGGAGATGCACATGCTTACAGTCATGACACATAAAGCACTCCTCAGCTCCATCTGCATATTTACATTGGGTGCATAAGAGGGTGTATAGGTGGTCCATTTTTACACCGCCGCGTCACAGAAGGACTTTGGGGGAAGCTGACAGATGGACGGTTGCCAAACCCGGGGCTGAGTCGAGGCCATAGCCCCGGTCCAGATGACATAAATCTGAGACGGATATTGATAGGGAGCAGAGTCATCACAATGACAGGTCGGAGGCTGGGGGAAGGGGGGGGGGGGGCAGTTTGCCCATTCCCAGAGGTGTAATGTGTTTGTGATTAAGTGTCAATCTCCTTTTGGAGCGCCGTCTCAATTAGACACACTCATCACGCTGTCGTCTAACACCTGACCTTGGCCTCTTGGCTGGTTCACTGCACTTCTCCTTTCAGGAATTTTAAAGCACATTGCAGAACAATTACAGACACACTAATCACTTGTTTGTTTGATGACTAATTACTTGTTTGTTTCAGGGATCAAACCTGTGACCATTCAGCTACTGTACAGAGCAGCCACTCTAACCACCTGGCCACAGCATTACGGATTGAGAATCTAAATGAATGGAGCCTTGCCAATAAAACATAAATGAAAAACGTAGTCAGCGAGGTACACGATACACACTGTTTGTTGCAGACCCTCATGATGTTTCATGAACATCCACCAATATGGCGGATGGATACGGTGCCATAAACACTTTTAAATGGCTTTGGCTGTCGTTTGATCACAAGCACCTGCTGTGGGATAACGAACACCTGATGTTTGCCTGGATGGCTGTTTGGGGACATAAAGGACCAACAGGAATATACTGCCACTAGAATTAAACGAGAAAATGGCTTTCCAAATTCAGACCCGCAGGCACATAAACAACCGCAGACCACAACACTTTGCTGCATTAGACTGTAGGTTGTTGCACGGACGAGGATGTTATAGATCCTTATCTTTTTAGTGGCCATCACTTTCCTCCATGGTGGGTAAAAAACTAAAAACAAAACAACAAGCGCACCCTATACATCTGAAGTATTGTGAAGACAGACGAACACTTTTCTTCCCAGACCATGAAAATGTTTGTGTTTCTGCCAATATTGTTTTCAGTTTTCATTGTTTTTTTAACCTCCTATCGATCGCTACCTTGGCCAGCCTCGAGTCCAGTGAATAATTTCTAGCCTGTCGCTCTCCACAGCGCCTCTCTGTGTGCCAGCCTGTGTGCTTTTGTATTGGAGGCGTGGCCCCTGAGGACACAACTCTTCCAGTAAAAACATTGGAAGGTAATTACAAAAAGAAGAGGGAAGAAAAAACGTATTGGACTCCTCTCTCGCATTCTCTCATTTCTCCTTCTCCTCCCCATATGAATAAACCAATAAATAAATCCCCCCTCAGTCCAGCTCTCTTCTCTCTATGTGACTCATAGTGCATCCCCCCCCCCCCCCCCCCCTGTGAGCATTGAGGGAATTAATTAGAGACGCTGACAGTCGAGGGACTAGACATCGTCTACTATGGGGACGTATGTCCTCTGGCAGTGCTGGCTGCTACAACAGTGATGATATGATGACTGATGTTGTGAGGGCTGTGAGGAGCCCTGTAGAATACGGCTATACATTACACAATGTTGTAAGATGTACATCTGCACTGCAGTGTGCATCACACGCACCCCGTTAGAATAGAGGCTAATGAAGAGATCAGAAAGCAATGCGTTGGATCGACAAATGTAATTATGTAAGTTTAGTGTTGGCTTTCTATTTTACCATGTGTTCTGTAAATACTTACTACACTTATACTATACTCAGTGGTGGAAAAACTACTCAAATTTCTTCCTCAAGTAAAAGTATCAATATTGAAACTTGATGTTTTACCCCTTCAGGACAGGAACCCCTTGTAGGGTTCTTGTTGCTGTGTAATGTATATTAGCAGCATAACATTTTTGTAATTTTTTAATTAATATTTGACATTTTTCAGAAAACTTAGTTAGTAGTAAATGTACTTAGTTACTTTCCACCACTGACTATACTACAGTACATGCTACCAGCGAGCCGTGATAGAAGCTTTTTACAAAGTGATGAATCTACACCCGCACACTTTCCAGATAGCTCACTTGAACATAATCAATAAATCACAAAGCACAAACCACTCCACTTTTTCCTTTTTTTTCTCCCAAACGCAATAGACAACCCACACTCCACATTTAGCTCTTGAAATGTGCTCTTTCCCGCTTGCTCTTTGTCTGTAAGTACTTTAATCTGCGCCTTGTGCTCATAAAAGGATCAGAACTGTCAACTGTCAAACACTGAATAACAGCAGCATGGCCATTAAGCAGCAGAGAGAGACAGAGAGAGAGAGAGAGAGAGAGAGAGAGAGAGAGAGAGAGAGCACTTTCAGAGAGCTTGACAATGAGCACTTCTAAAAAGCTCTGCTCAGCCTAAAGGGAGCTCCTGCTCGCTGGAGACTCCCTCCCTGCCTCTACATGCAGGCTGAAGTTCATCAGCCAGGCTGGTTGCAATCAACAATGGAGCCAGATGGACACAGACACAGAAAGGGGGGCAGAGAGTCAACCGACTGGCCGCCAGGTAAGGAGCCATGAGGAATGCAGTTCTGAAGTTATTTTTTATGAAGGTGAGAAACCATTAAAATTTTGTTCAAAGCTTTAATCGCTTGGGGAAGCTGCATATTGGAACAGATAAAAACATTGTAAGAGGGGTGAATGAGCAATGAGTGTGGCGGTACTTCAGGTACTTTTTAAGCCTTTCCTCATCCTGGAAAGCTTCACAGTTATTCAGTTAAGTCCATTCATACCACATAACCACAATCACTTAGGCTACTTCCACTTTTTGCTCAAGGGCTCATCAGCAGTAGGCTAAGTGGGAATTTACAGTACTTCGCGCCTAGAAATAAATTTTCAATGAGCCCTGCGTTATTTTTTCTATACGCAGGGAGAAGTTGAGCGACAACGCAAGCATATTAACTTGAGCGCGGTCCCGTGACATTGCCACACGCCAATCCAGGTCTAAATAGACTCTTCTGTTGAGCTTTTTGTTTACGCTTGCGTTGTCGCACCCCTCTTGAGCAGACCTGGAGCAGACCGTCGTTGATCCTGTCGACAACGTCTGCGTTAATCGATGCCTCTGAACTTTATCAGAGTCAGCTGGTTTCCTAACATCGTACAACCCTTCAGTGGTTCCATACAGTTGATTTATTTTGTATTTAGTGTTTGACCTCATCATACACATACAGTATGAGGACTCAGCAAAGATAATGTTTTCCTATGTTTTGGTGTAATTATTTTAAAGCATTTTCATGTGTTGTAACTGGAATATGGCTCTGGAGTTTCCTGCTATAAAGCTCTTCAACACTCCTAGGTCAACACTGCCAAAACATGTTCAGGCCCACAGAGGTCTTTAATATAAACTGTTACATTTTGCTGTGTCTTTCAGTTTATAGCACATGATGTCATTATTTAGCTGTTTGATAAGGAGAGTCCATTATGGAGCCTTCATTCACACTTCTATTGTGTAATTATGGATTCTCTTTACCTATTTATTGGTCTTGGTCATCACTATTGTCTAGAACATTTAGTTTCTGCTTGTTGCCATTATTGTTAACATTGACATTTTTGCCCTAAATAGAACATGATGAATGTGTGAGCGTTGCTATTCTGTTTCTTTTGCAAGATGGCACAAAACCTCTGCCCAGCTCCATGCGCCAACTCATCCTGTTGGCTACAGGGAGATACAGTTTGCAATGAATTTCATTCGACAGCAGTCTGGAGAACATGCCCAGGGAAATGTTCTGCTCATAAGTACGCACACACACACACACACACACACACACACACACACACACACACACACACACACACACACACACACACACACACACACACACACAAACACCACTTTATGTTCTCTTGCTGTCTCTGTTGTCTCATCACATGTTCAGTTTGCAACATTCTTCCTTTCCTTCCAGTGGTATAAACTTGGTGAACACCGCAGTTCTGTTCTTTCAGCTCACAGTCTCAACACAACAGTGAGCTGCAGTGGGGATCAACCCTGACTGTCTGTCATGACTGCATCCATGAACTCTTCTCAGCAAGGTTACAAGGCTGGGAAGAGAGTTTCATTTGGCATTATAATGTAATAATGCTTTATTTCATTCAGCTGCAGTCTCTGAATGAGCACGCATGCACGCACGCACGCACACACATGCACGCACACACTCACGCACACACTCACACACTGACACACTCACACACTGACACACTAACACACTCACACGTACAGTATACACTATGCTTAAGGATAGAATATGCTGACTGAATAGTGTAGTTTAGAATATTAAGTGCCCGCTAATGTACCTGCTCTATTGTCTCCAAAGTTGGAGCCAATCCGGAAAGTGTACTTCAGGGTTATTCAAGTGCTAGTGAGCAACATTCATTGAAATTAACCTGAGTAGATACATTTTAACACTATGGTTAAACACTGAAACCAACAGGAACTTGTCTCCAGCCTATACTCGCACGCACACACACACACACACACACACACACACACACACACACACACACACACACACACACACACACACACACACACACACACACACACACACACACACACACACACAGTGCTGTAAGGAGAGTTAGAGACACGTTAAGGCCGTGAAAACAGGATTAGTCTGCTGGCCTCGCTCCCTAATTAATTGTCAGGGTGTTTGGGCTAATACATCTTTGTTATCTGGCCCTCTAACCGGTGCAGGAGATCGCACGGCTCCAATCCAGCAGCAGGAATGTTAAACAGGCCATGCTTTTCTGGAATCTATAGCTTCCAGAGATGTGGAGGGAACAGCTGCTTTACTTCTGCCTCTAATTTAATTAAAAAGAAACGTCAGCACGTTTGATATGTGGAAAGAGTCAAACAGTGTTTAAGATTAGTTGCCTAATTGACAAGCCCTATTCTGCTGCAAGCTATTGGGACTATTAAAATAACTCTGTCTTTATTGTTTAATATATGCTAGCTGGAGAACAGAATGTCAGGAAAGGTCCGGAAGGATTGAGACGAGTCGTCTCGCTGCAGAGGTGCAGCTGAGTGGCTTCGTTGTCGCGGTGACGGTCAGACACATTGACAGACATTTAAGTCAGACAAGAGGCTCCCCTGACAGGGGTAGACATGTCTGACATGTCTGCAGCTATGAGCATAGAGCAAAAGAGGCTGCAGTTATCTCCAGCACACTTCCGCCTTTGACGGCAATTGGACGTTCAAATTCATGATTTGAGGCCTTTTTTTCAAATAATATCTTTTGCAAAAATCCACCGGTGGTGCTATAGCAGGCCAATGTGAAAATGGTGGGCTTTATTCCTCTGCTGGCAAGATTTCAACAATTGCACGGTGCGTTCATGATTTGAGGCATTTTGTTCAAAACAGGCCAATCCTGCAAACAGAAGTAAGGATGGAATATGAAATACAGGACAGATCTTGATCACATGACTATAGAGATACTGTTTACCAATTTCCTTGATGTATTGATAGAATCTGTAGGAGTAATATAAAAAAATCACACCCATGTGAAGTGAGTGTTGCAACTCCGCGTGGGGGTCCCTGGAAGTTCCAGACCCACAGGACCACGGCCAGGGTGTCCAAAACAGTAGAGAAATGAGAGAGTTACCCTGTGGGGGTCTCCGGGGGTCCCTGGGAAGTCCTCGGGGGGGGTCCCCGGAACATCCAGACCCCCAGGAACGCGCCCAGGGGGCCGGGCCGAATCCGGTGAGCCGCCCCACCTCTGCAACGGTTGAGAAATGACAGAGTTACCGTGTGGGGGTCCCTCTACTCTACTGTACCCTCTACTGTACTGTACTGTGCTGTGCTGTCACTGTACTGTACTGACACACCCAAAATCATCATATATACAGTTAAAATGTGCGTGTGTGTTTGTGTGTGTGTTAGGTTGCGTGTTAGGTGGTGAAAAACAGCAATGCCGTTTTCGTGCTCAGACCTACCCAGCCAGCCACCCAGCCACACATAAGGGAGTGGTTGCACCACTCAAAAATGTGTTTTACAAAAATCGGCCTCCTGATGGAAACATTGGGGCAGTGGTTTGGAATTGGCATCCAGGGAGCGTGTGGTCACCGTTTCGTAGCGACCAGGCCAACGGTGTCAGCTGGTAAAAGACGGAAGGACAGACCGATGGACACACACACGGAAGGACAGACCGACAGGCGCGAAAAGATATTCCCACAAAAATCAGGAAGTGACACGTAGCAAATCTGCCGCTGGGCTTGAGAATTGGGCATGCTGTCAGACATCAAAGCCTATGAGGTACGCTGCTTAACACTTTTAGAATGTAATCATTCCTACTAGTTGGACTTTCCAAATTCCCAATTTTCACAGTGATGAAAAACATTATAATCACTAGTATAAATGGATATGAGTTTTCTCTGAAGTTATGATTATGTCTTTTTTCAGTTGCTCCCTGCAGAGCCCATTGGCTCTCAGCAAGGTGACAGGGAAGACGTCCCACACTGTGGTGGGAGCTGGAACTTCATAATTATACTGTCATCATAAACCTGATGCAGAGTTTCCATATTTCAGTAAGCCGCTTTCAAAAGTGCCATAAAGTGACACGAAATGAACAAAAGGAATTGTCACAGCATGACTCCTTCACTCGATGTCCCTACATAAAACACTTTTACATTATACAACCAACAGGATAAGTGCAATGGTGTTCAATGTTCATGCGTGTGCACGTGCAAACTGAGACCTCTACTTCAGACGGCTCTCTGTACAGAACTCCCTGCAGTCATTTGTTGTAACAGTCTATCAAATCTTAACCTATTTCTGATCACACACATGTTGTGAATCTGTGCAACATGTAACATTATAAACATCTCTCTCTCTCACTCTCTCTCTCTCACACACACACACACACACCCTCACACACACACACACACACACACACACACACACACACACACACACACACACACACACACTCTCTCTCTCACTGTCTCTCTCTTTCACCGTCTCTCTCACACACAGGATGTCGCGAATCATCAACAGCTGGAGGTTTGTTTCCCATGTCAAGCCCATCACCTCCCTTCCAACTGCTCTGCTCTGTCATAGAAGGAGAGGAAGAGGAGTGTGTCTGAGCCTTCGTCTGAATTACACATTGTTAAAACGCAGCACATGGAAATGAGGACGTGGGGGGTGGGGACGGGTGGCTGCCAATTATCCTCACAGAGGACAACTTTTCTCTTATGTTTGTCGATGACTGGGATATCCAGTTATCCCTCGTGAATTAGTTTTTCCACACTTAATAAAAATCTACATTCAAGCTATTCAAGCTGCACTCCTTAAGAATACATCAGTTAAAGCAGGCAAATTGCCCAGGGTTAATAACCATCCAGCTCTCAAACTAAACTCAGCTCTATCTATTCAAAAAACCCACTTGTCAATGCAATTCATGACGCTGAGTGCAAAAGCTTGACCTGCAATTTCTGCAAAAGGAAAACTTCTAATAGGAAGTGACCTTTCTATTCTAGTCTAATCTAGTCTGTCTGGGCCAGCAGATTCTCTGCCAAGCTCCCGTACAATGCTACTTGGAACACAGAGGAGTTTTTGAGCTAAGGCGAGTCAGTGACTAATTGTGTCCCTTTTCATCTTTGGCAACAGGCTTATCATATGTATTAATAGGAGAATAATAATGTAAAGATCGGCAGAGGTTGAGAAGCTAATTATTCCCACTCTGGTTAAAAGCATGGACATGCACAGAATACTAATACTATTGGCACATACTGTATGGAGCAGCCAATTTGTTACTCTGTCACAGTCATCTCTTAAATCATCCCTGTGTGAAAATAGTGTAAAAATAGACCACCTCCCATCACTTCACGTATCACACTGTTCTATATATTCACTCTCATAAAACCCATTACCACTTCTTCCTATTTCCTAGCTCATCAGCTCACAGGGTGGGTAATGTCATAAGGAGCCACTGAGGAGCGATGGACGGGAGATCAGCCAAGGCTTTAGACGCTATAGAGCTGGCAGATGTACAGAGTGCTTTATAGCCAGGCACACTCCAGCCACAGCACTCCAGGGAAAATAAACACCGACCAGCACAGGATCGCTGAGACCTGATAATATATTGCTTATTGTGTATAATTCAAACACCCATCCATCTCTGGCCAGCCGTTCTGCTTGCATCAGGCCTTTTCCCATTCATTATAATATCAGTTAACACAATTATATGCAAATGGCTCCACCCAGAAGCCATGCGCATGCCTACTCTTATGAATTACCCTGACGGTGTGTCGTGCCGACAAGAGTTATTATGGTAATGCCAGAGAATTAGATTTTACCTGAGATGAGCTGAGCAAATGAGGATAGCACTGCAGGAGGGAAATAGATAGAGAAAGACCTTACACTGGAAGAAAACACACACATGTATGTCTCTGATTTCACCCTAGTAGGCTCTGAGTCTCAGACAGACACACAGATAAATAACTTGATCCTCATGGGGGATCACTGTTATTGTAGCCTGGGGTCCACCTATGCTTTCTATGGCATAGGCAGCTCCCGGCAGGATCCGCCGGGAGAATCTAAACGCAGCTGTGCGACATGAGACTTTTAGTTGGAGCGACAGAGAGAGAGAGAGGAGTGTGTGTGTACGTGTGTGTATGTGTGCGTCAATTTAACAAAGGTGCAGACGATCAGAAATCAGCAGAGAGTGATCGACGTTTTTCTTTTCTCTCCCTGGAAATAAAAACGTCTGGGTTTCCGAGGCTACTGTTATTGTAACAAATTAATTGTAAATTATCCTCTACTCACACCCCTGCTGTCTAATGAATGGCTGCTCCATTACCTTTCTGACGCCTCATGAAAAAGGCAAGCGAGTATCAATTAGGCTTTGATGTAGCATGCCAACATAATTATGGGGGAAGGGAAATGCAAGGACTTCCGTGGACTTCCATGTTTATTTGGGCTGCTTGGTAGACACTGTGCAGCGCGTGCACAGTTATGTTGTGAGCGCCTCAAGGCACGTCCACCGTTTCCCAGATCGTCCCTCTCAAGTGTGAGCCCAGGAGACACGTGGCATCACATTAACAAACAGATGGTAGTAGCTTCACGCTACCGAGAGACCCCCCCACCCCCCCAAGCTAAGTGTTCAACCTTTCAATGAAAGCCAAGTGTTCACTAGAGAACTGAGCTTTCCAAGCAGTAAGTCAGGCAGAAGGTAATGATGTAAAATGCCAAAATATGACCTGTAAGAACAAATATCATATGTTCACCCTAGTAAAATGTAGAAATTCAATGAACGAGCACAACTCTGAACTTTAATTAGCTCGAGTTTAGTTTTAGTAGCTCACTTTGCCACCGATTATCATATCAGGGCACATGCAGAGAGATTTCCCACATGACATGGTGGCACATTTATATAAATTAATTACAAATGACTGAATCAGGTCTAATGAAGGTCCATATGTCCCTGTGGCCGAGTATGCATTTTTTCTGAATGTTCTTTCTAAATGGATTTACTCCCAGCCTCACAAACATTGTTAAGAGTGTGGATGATGATCTCTCCTTGCATAGTTTCGTTAGCAGCTATGAGGAATGTGCAAAGAAGACATATGCAAAGCTGCACACCTGCACGCCTGGTGGAGATAATTCTTTGAAGATGTGATTGGGGAGAAAAGTTTTAACTTCATATAAAAACAGGCTGCTAACTCTCCTGCTCCATATGCTGTGTGTAAAGAAAAAACCTGTACTCATTATTCTGGGTTTGTCAGACTCCTACAGGTATGTTAACGAGAGCACAGAAACAACTCTTCTCATTATGAGAAGAGTAATCGGACCATATTATGGTCCGATTACAGCAAAAAAACTTTGACGCACTGCATTTAAGCATTGGCTAAATGAAATGACTAGTACACTTCATCTTGAGAGAATAAGGTATTTACTGAGAGACAGGGAGAAACAATTTGATAAGGTTTGGCTGCCCCTTGTCCATTACTTGAGTAGAAACAATTAATAGACAGGATACCACTGAGCAGTATTGGGAGGGTTGAGGGTTTTCTTTCTCTTTTTTGTCTTTTTTCTTTCCTTTGTTTATCTATAAAAGAAAAATATATTTCATATCATAATGTTTGTGTAACAATTTCTAATCTGTTCTCAATAAAAACCTATTTGACAAAAAAAAGAAAAGAAACATAAACCTACCTGAGCTTCAATTATGTTGTTCAAACCGACAACCTTTCATTTTGTGCTTGTTTTATTTGTGCTTGTTTTACCCACTGCCGCACTGTCTCTCTCACACACACACACACACACACACACACACACACACACACACACACACACACACACACACACACACACCTTCAAATTAGCTGCAGAACAGTCTGTCTAGAGTGTCTAGACTAAACACATCAGTAACTGATAGTCAACTGAAATGACAGAAACAGGCATGGTGGTGGCGTGTGCATGTATATTCACCAAGATACTGAATACATTACTCGTACTGACTTGCAGCATGATGAAATTGAAACTGTGTGGGTTGAATTCATTTTCAAAAATGCTAAATCGGTATTAGTGGGCACCGTCTATAGACCCCCTGATCAGAATGAGTTCTATGATATACTTGAGGGGTGCTTAGCTGGGGAGGAATGTGTAGAGAAGATCCTGATTGGCGACTACAATACGGATATGCGTCATAAGGAAGCTCCTGTGTTCAAGTCATTTAGTCGGTTTTGTGATCTGCATAGTATCAGTCAGCTAATTACCCAACCCACAAGAGTGTGTGATTCTTCTCAAACTGTCATTGATCTCATTCTGACCTCGGACAAATCCAGAATCTCAAAGAAAGGGGTTATTGTATGTGGGCTCAGTGATCATTTTATGATTTTCTGTACCCGCAAAATACAAAAACTAAAGTTTGACTGTCACAAAACAGTCATATCTAGGGACCTCAAAACCTACTCTAGTGAGGCCTTTAACCTTGAACTGGATAATCTGGATTGGTCCGATGTGCTCAGGAGCTCACTAGTCGAAGAAGCATGGCTTGGCTTTAAAACCAAATTTACATCAGTACTAAACATCATGGCTCCTTTGAGAACCGTCAGGGTCAAAACCCGCTCGGAGCCATGGATGAATTCGGACATACTGACTGCAATGAAAGCCAGAGACAACAAATGCTCTGAACTTCTTAAATGCAAGTCCAAACTAGCCAAGTGCAAGCGCTTCGACAGTGATCTCCAAACCAAACTGTGCAACCTAAAAGCCCAGTGTAACAAGCTAAGAAACAGTGTAATTGCCATGACCAAATCAGCCAAATGTAACTTTATCAATGATAAAGCCGAGGAAATCAAAAACAATCCTCGGGAGCTATGGAAGTTACTAAACAATCAACTAGGCTGTGGTCGGAAACTAAAAACCAGGTTTACTAACATAAACATCAAATCGAATAACACCCTCATCACTGACAAACTCGATGTAGCCAACCACTTGAACATCTTCTTTACAAACATTGCAACAAAGCTGGTTAGCAAACTGCCCTCCCACTCTGGGCTTTTTGGTGTAGAGCACATCAAAGCCTTCTACAAAAACCTTGGTGTTTGTAAAGATGATTTTAAAATGACAATGGTAACAACCGAGGAGGTACTTAAAAAACTGAGTGCCCTCCAACCCCACAAGGCCACTGGCCATGACAATATTCCCTCCAAATTTCTCAGAGACTCAGCCTTTTCCATAGCTCCAGTCATCACCCACATAGTTAACCTCTCCATCAAACAGGGACAGGTCCCCCAAGATTTTAAACTGGCCAAAGTAACCCCCTTGTACAAAAAAGGGAGTAAATTAGAACCCGGCAACTACCGCCCTATTTCTATTCTAAGCTCCATCTCGAAAGTGATGGAAAAAATTGTCTATGAACAGGTTGAAAAGTATCTTGCCTCTAATAAATTGCTGTACGAGTTCCAATCTGGTTTCAGAACATCCCACTCCACTGACACATGCCTCCTCTATTTGAGCGATCACATCAAACACGAGGTGGATGCTGGAAAATACTGCGGCATGGTCAAGCTGGACCTCCAAAAGGCTTTTGACACCGTGAACCACTCCATACTGGTTAACAAGCTTAAAGCTATTGGTTTTGATAGCACATCAGTGAGCTGGATGCAATCCTACCTGGAGGGGAGAGAACAGATGGTGGAGGTGAACGGAACACTGTCCCCTCCCCTCCCAGTGAGCTGTGGCGTCCCACAAGGAAGCATACTAGGGCCTTTACTGTTCCTAATTTATGTTAACGACATGACTTCAGCTTGTGACTGCAACTTGTTCCTGTTCGCAGATGACTCAGCACTGCTGGTCTCGGACAGGAACAAACTGCAGGTTGAAAAGACCCTCAGCTCTGAACTCGGTAGAATCTGCACCTGGCTCGCTGATAACAAACTATCCTTACACCTGGGAAAAACTGAATCCATCCTCTTCGGATCAAATAGTAAACTCAGCAAGGCAGATGGCTTCTTGGTTAGAGTGGGTGACAATATTATCACACGAAAAGATGAAATTACCTACCTAGGTTCCATCCTGGAGGCCAATCTTTCCGGTGATAAAATGGCCACCAACGTAATCAAAAAAGTCAATCAAAGAACAAGATTCCTTTACAGGATCTCCTCACTGGTCAGCAAAAACACCTTGAAGACCTTAACAGGAGCCCTCGTACAAGGTTTCTTTGACTATGCATCCACCTCTTGGTACCACAGCACCTCAAAGGCCCTTAAAACAAGGCTCCAGACCTCCCAAAACAAACTGGTCAGGCTCCTACTTGGCCTCACCCCCCGAACCCACCTCACCCCTGCCCACTTTGACAGGCTGGGATGGCTTAGGGTCGACGACAGAGTACAGCATCTTGCAATGGGTCTGGTCCACAAGATTCGATACACCACCAAGATACCCATGTACCTGTCTAAATACTTCCTTAATGTAAACGAAGTCCACACCCACAACACCAGAGGGAGTGCAACAAACCATGTACAACCCAGATTCGGCACAAACAAGGGACTAAAATCTTTTCGCTCCTATGCCACCAAAATGTGGAACGCCCTACCAACAGTCATTAAGACATGTGAATCCCTTGACTCCTTCAAAACCGCTCTCAAAGGGCACCTACGGATGGCTGCAATTCGAAACTGGCCTCTGTAAAATCTGAATCCCCCCCACCCCCCCCATTTTCCCTCACTGTATATTGTATCTTTTCCCTTTTTTGCTTCCCATATGATGAATTCCTGTTCTGTACTTTAGCTACATAGAAATGTCTATTTGTATGTCTCTAAATGTCTGTATGTCTTTAAATGTTTTGATGAATTGAACAATGTGGACCCTGTTGTAAACAAGTGTAATGCTTAATTGGGTCGTCCACTCACAGTTGACAGTCTTTGTATTGAGTTTGTGCTTAAAATGTACTGTAAATTCTACAAACTGTTAATAAATATTTCAATCAATCAATCAAAACCCTGATCTAGGAATAGGTGCATGGTCACCACCAGAGTAACTAGTCTACACAGGCTGTTATCTTATCTCTAATTTTCTTTGGTGCTTTTAGTCTTGCAGCACAGCAGGCTTTAGCTGATGTGTTGTTGGGTCATTATATTAAGGTTTACTCTGATGAGACTGAGTTCAAGCTCCATCTATTTGCCTGCTTCCCTCAGGTCTCGACACACACCATCAAATCTCCACACAGGAACAGTCCTTCTTTTCTAAAACATGTCGGCCCAAGACAAACAGTGTGCAATTGGCCTGTTATTTCATCATTTCGGGGATGATGAAACATTATTATTAATAATTATTAATAATTATTATTATTAACATTATGATGAAAGCACATTATTTCCAAACATGTGAGGATGGATTAGGCTTTCTAATATACAGGTTGGTTAACTATTGAGCACCGAAGTCCTGACGTCACTGTCGGTAGAGGGTGCCAGTCCACAGGTTTGTGTACTTTTTATTTGCATTGAAATCCCCATAGGGGGATTTTAGATATCTTCATAATAAGAACTGTGTTTGAAAAATAAACCGATCATCCCGGCCTTTTCATTCAGATGGATATGAAGCATTGACTGAAGGTGGAAATGTACAAATATACCCAAAGAGTAACACAATAAGTGTCACATAGGTTAACACGGACATTGCTGTTCCTTGGAGTGGTTGCACCACTCAAAAATACATGAACCTGTGTACTGGCGCCCTCTACTGAAAGTGACGTCAGACTTCGGTGCTCTATAGGCAGCCATTAACTCTATTTACACATCATTACTTGCAAAGGATTGGGGGAAAAAAGAAAAGGTTCTAGAGTTGTTTGTTTACCAGGCCTCGCTACAAATCATTCCACTTCCTTGAAAGTAGTTTTGCTGCTAACGTATCATTTATTTCCATAACATCATCACAAAGGCACTGATCTGCAAGGCACCATGACTGCAAAGCAATTCCACAGTTTGAGCGAGAGCCTGTACTTTTTTGATGATATGCAAATGCTTTCACTAAAATGACACGTTAACTTTTTTAGAAAAACATATACAGTAGGCTATAGCTTTTGCATTTGTCTGAAGATTTCAGATGTACTGTATGTAGATTATTTTAATGATTATTATATTGTTTTTAATTTGCAATTTAAATGCATGAACGCTGTAATGTTTGAGGGGCGATATCCCCTCCTATGTCCAGCTTTTTGTGTGTGTGTGTGTGTGTGTGTGTCATGATCCGTGACCTGTTCTGTCACCCTGATGTGTTTCCCTTTGTTCCTTGTTTTGTGTACTTTTACCTTTTATTTTGTAGTATCTAGTGTCTCTTGGTTTCCTGTGTTGCCCATGTTTACCTGCCTTGTCTAACCTGTGATTAGTGTAGTGTTCCCCACCTGTGTCCTGTTACTCTCCCAGCCAATCCCTGTGTTGATTTGTCTGTTGTATTTCACCTGTGTCTAGTTAGTCCATGTCTATTTATATGCCCTTGTGTGTTCAGTTCTCCGTTGGTTCGTTATTATTTGTCACTGTGAGTATTCGTTGTAGTACCTTGTTCCTTGACTCCTCGTTTGCCCTGTATTTTCAGAACCCCTAGTTTTCCCAGTTTAGTGTTTCCCTTTGTACTCCGTGTTCTGTGTTTTGACTGCCTACTCACCGGGCTTGATATAATAAATATCTTCATTTGAACTGAGCTGCCTCTGCCTCTCATCTTGCACTTGGGTCCTCCTACACTGTCTTGACTCGAACCGTGACAGAGAGTGTGTGTGTGTGTGTGTGTGTGTGTGTGTGTGTGTGTGTGTGTGTGTGTGTGTGTGTGTGTGTGTGTGTGTGTGTGTGTGTGTGTGTGTGTGTGTGTGTGTGTGTGTGTGTGTGTGTGTGTGTGTGTGTGTGTGAAGCGTCATTTAATTTACAGAATCGGCAACCTTTTCTGATGTGCGTACTCTGTACAAATAAAATAAAATAAATAGGAGCAAGTTTGATTAAAAAATGCACCAAGCCTCTTGTTTTATTTTGGTCTTAACACTTTTCCCATGCATGAGAAATGTAGTGTATAATTTCTCCTGGGAGATCCATGCTCTGTTGCTATCTCAGCTGTGTTTAATAATCTTCCCTGGATACCAATTTCTCAGCAACAGAAAGTTAATAGTGATCCACTGTAAATAGAATTATCTCATGTTCCCTCGCACCTTGGCTGCCAAGATGGTGGATAGAGACACTCCCAGTGTGATGGCCAGGCCAGATTCAGCAGGTTTAGGAGAAAAACAAACATAGATGCAGAATTCTGATGCAGACACACCATGAAGAGATCCAACTAAAGTAGCTCAGTAAAACCTGCCATGGTGTAAAGTCAACAGGAGTCACTACTGCATAATATTATATACTATATTATGTTACGACGCGACACATGGTCAGCTCCATATAATGGAGATCTAAGGGTGGCAGTGTCTTGAGTGTTTGATGAGGGCCCAGGTATGGCTGGGCCTTAATTATCGGGCCTGTTGAGAACTTAAATTTTCGCCGGCTGCCGGGCGCAGCTGCACTACAATAACTTTGGGGCAGGCCCGTCTAGAGTTTAAATGGACAGGTATAAGTCAAAAGGGAGACATCGAAAAGGAAGGATGGAACATTATGGAATGTCAGAACAGGTCAGCTCCATATATGGAGATCTAAGCGTGGCAGCAGGGGAAGTGTCTTGAGTGTACAGGGTTTGATGAGGGCCCAGGTAGGGCCGGGCCTTACTTTTCGAGCCTGTTGAGAACTCTAGTTTTGGCCTGCTGCCGGGCGCGGCTGCACTAATAACTTTGGGGTGGGCCCGTCTAGAGTTTAAATGGACAGGTACTGTATCAGTCAAAAAGGAGACATCAAAGAGGAATGATGGATGGGGAAGGATCAACATAATGCGTGTCAGAAGAGGTCAGCTCCATATATGGAGATCTAAGGGTCTGAGGTGAGATATGCTTACATGGGACCAAAGCTTGCTATATGTCATTAGAATAACTTATTCTAGAGTAATAGACTACTACGTTTGGAAGATTCCTTTACACCCAAAATATGGGTGCAGCAAACAGCTTGTCTCAATGTGTTTTTACTGGTTAAATAAGGTTAAAAAAACAAAAAAAAAACCCTAACAGCTTCCCCCTGAGCGCTCATCACGGCCATCTGCATGAACAGCATCAGCAAACTGAATTTTCCCCATGGAATTAACAAATGTCTCCCCACTCCTTCGAGCCTGAAGGACAGTCAGGTAAGACGTTCCACACAACACCTTGCTCTCACAAACAGTTCACTGTGACCTCATCATGTTCAGAAAATACTGTAGCATCTTATTGTCTCCACCAGGCCGAAGGCCTAGGGGGAGAGTATGTTTTGCACTCCGTCCGTCCGTCCGTCCGTGTGTGTGTCCGTCCGTCCGTCCGTCCGTCCGTTAGCAGCTAATCTCGGCCACCGTTAACCCGGTCGATGCCAAATTTTGCACACACACTCCCTGGATGCCAACGATGAACCTCTGCCCCAAACTTTCCAGAACGGCCTGTTATAGCGCCACCAGGAGGCCGCTTTGTGCAAAACAAGTTTTTGCACAGTACACCTACAGATTTTGTCCAAACATCACGCAAATTGGTACACAGTCTCTCTACAGCCATTCAACGAAACCGGTCTTTCAGATTTCTCACACTCCATCCTGATTGGTTAAGATTGGCTTCCAAAGTTCACAGGAGTGCTCAGTTTCAAACAAAATACTGCAAATCATGAACACATCGCGTGATTTCCGTGAAATTGTGCACCCACATTCCCACTAGGCTGAGGACAAAATGCCACATGAACAATTTCAACTCAGCCTCAAGGTGGCGCTATAACTGGCCAAAAAGTGTTTTTACCTCTAACTGCACGGATCTGTGGATAACTTTGTATGCCAACTCCCTAGAGGCCAAGGAAAAACCTTTGTCTGGAATTTTTCACATCTGCTCTTTATAGCGCCACCAGGAGGCCGACATATGTAAAACACATTTTCTATTATTACTCCTTCAGATTTTATCCACATTTCACGCAAATCGCTACACATGATCTCCATAGTCATGTGATCAAGACAGGTTTGTTTGATTTCTCATATTCCATCCTGATTGGCCACGATTGGCTCCTACAGTTTTCAGGAGTAGCAAATGGCCACAACTCCTCAACGCAGCGTCCGATTGCAATGAAACTGTGCATGCATATTCCCACTAGGCTGAGGAAGAATCCTGGTGGAGACCTGTGCCGATTGGCACTTTATCTAGTTTCCACCTGTTCTTCCATTCTGAGGAAGGTCCCAGAATGCTGTAAAGGTCGTCTGACGAGGCAGTAGGCTGTAATTAAACCTGAAGGGAAATGTATTAATTATCCTGTTGTGTGCTTGGTGGCTGTGGGCAGATTCTGTCTGGAATGCTGATGATGCAGAGGTGAGAGAGTAGAGGTGCAGTCCAACTGTTTCAGGAGTATCATCATTTATCAAGCCAGGCATACATTCTATGAGCACAGAGCCTGGGGAGGGGATAGAACTGTCCTTATACCAATCAGAATCACACGCATGTGCGTTTAAAAATAGCATGGCACACTTCCACATAGCCACGGTGTTCCTCAGGGAAGCTCCATGACCCCTCGTTAAATTGTTTATTTAATTAACCGCTCTTGATTCATGTGTACCTTGTTACCTTCATGTTTGTCCTCCTCATCACCTCTATTTGTCTTTTTTCATTTATTTTTGGCATCACAGTTATTTGTTCTGCCACGTTAAGTTGCCACATCAGTTACCACATTATCTGTACTACTTACATACAATAAATTGTTGAGTATTGATGATCCCAGTATTGTCTTGCCAAGGTCACTTTCACAGTTCATTGGCTAACTGACTGGCTAGTTACACAGGAATAATCACTCTCCTGGACAGATGGCATGTGTGCAGGGTTGAGGCCACCACAACCCCTCCACAACAACACATATCTCTGTCAAGAAATTTAGTCAATTTCACTTGGTAGGGTGTTTGCAAATACGGAGCGAAGCAGAGGAGCTCCTCATAAACTATGCATGCCATCTCCCAGTGTCAATAAATTGTGTGTTTCTATTAGCCCGGACGAGACTGGTTAACATCAAAGTGATGCTCGGGGGTTAGCAGGAAGCAGACACCACCAGGTTGCTGCCTGCTTGATTAATGCTGATGAATTAAAAATGGGCGCTGGTCATCTAAGGTTGATTTGAGCGCTGTCACAATCTCTCAGCCACACCACAGCCAAATTAATGCATTCAGCTGCTAAATGCAGTGTCTGCTAAATGCCTACATTGTAAATTGTACACTGAGGCACATGAGACACCCACTGCTATGGATCTAGTCTAGAGGATACAATGTCGAAAATCACACCCGTGTGAAGTGAGTTTCATCATATTGTACATCATAATACATCATCTCATTCTGGCCAATCACAATTAACGTCCTCACCTTCGTCTTCAATGTTTGTGTTTGCGAAATGTTTGTGTTTACACAAACACTCAAAACTGGCAATTAATTGTCAATGGCATTCAATGTTTTTTGTTTGTGCAAACACAAACATTGAATGCTATTGACAATGAATGGCCAGCTTTGAATGTTTGTGCAAAGCTCAAAGCTGGCCATTCATTATCAATGGCATTCAATGGCGTTTGTGTTAGGACGATGTGTGTGTTTACCTCAAAGATGGACATGGGGGTGCTAGCGCCTAGCGCCCCTCAAAAATAGCCAAATAAACAAATGTCAGAATACTCACCACAGCAAAAAACAAAAAGACTCTGGTACCCTGGAATGTACAATCATGTTAAGACTGTGGTGTACTCGTTTGTCTAGTTTTTTTGTTTTCTTTGTCTGTGTAATGTAATGTCCGTATTGTGGTAATGTGGTATTTGTTGTTTTTCTATGTTGTGTTAAAAAAAAGGGGGTGGTTCTATATATATTGTATTGCGATCGAACAGCTGTGAAATGTCAGAGCCTCAACAAAAAAAACATAAAAAAAGAAGAGAATAACACTCACCACGCAGGAGATCAGCGCTGGCATGAGGTGTGTTGTGCGTCCGGAACAGCTGCCAGTCAAAGTCGTCCTCCTCCCCCTGAGTGAAGTCACACAGATTGGGGTCTGAATCCTCATCGAAGGTGCAGCCAGCCGCTGAGATGACACAGAGAAACAATAGTGGTTAGTGCACCAGACACATTGTATTGGTCTGTGCTGAAATCATCTTTATTAGACAGAGAGCATTACTGGACCACTACCCAATTACTACAAGCTCCAGGAGTTGAGGTCATGCAATCTAAGTGGCCAACCACCCCATAATTCCCCTGACCATAACCACATTAAAACCCATACAACTTTGTGTTCATTCATTTTTTATTATTATTATTCTCTATTTGCTATTCTTCCTTTTTACTCAGTGTTTAGTGAGAGCTGCACAAACAAGAACTTCTTCCACTTTTACCTGTGACTGTGGTGTGAAACTAAAGTATAATTTATTACTATACTATACAGAATGTCTCCAGCACAGCTGTCCACTGAAGGAGGATAAAAAGACCACAGGTTCAGCAGGTGTTAACTAAATATATAACTTGACACTTTTATCATGATCATTTGAATTAGATGAAAATGACATGATGTTACCATTAGCTTTGCTAGCAAAACAAGTTTTACAACATCAGTTGCAACAGTTTGCAAGATTGCCCCATTTTAAACAAAAGCCTCAAATCATGAACGCAGCGTGCAATTTACGTGAAACTTTCACGCATGTTCTTACTAGGCTGAGGAATATAAACCACCCTTTTCACATTGGCCTGTTATAGCACCACCAACAGGTTGATTTTTGCAAAACACATTTTTGGAACAAAATGCTAAATGCCTCAAATCATCCAATTGCCATCAAAGGCGTATTATAGCGCCACTAGGAGGCCACAACCTGACCTGGCTTGGTGGAGACCTGTGCCCCGAGGGGCACTTTTTCTAGTTTATGAGTTTATTACTACGAAATTGACAAAAAGCTCTGCCTGTGTGTGAGTGTATGATTGTAGTTCATCCAGACTGCATTCCACCATGATCTCACCTCTGATCCCCTTCCCTTTTAGTAAAGGTGGGACAGATGCCAGACAACAAACCCACATCCATTTCCCACTCCACCTTTCACCCAGACACCCATTAATAACAGCCACCAAACAACAATAGTGACATGGCATGCTCTCACCAAAAGCAATGTTGTGGACATACAGCACGCTCACCACTCAGACTTACAATTAATCAAACTATGGGCTGTAATTACCCCTGACTCAAGTTCTGGTCAAATGAAAGTATCCCACCCAATAAACATACAAACAAGACCACACACAGCTCATGCATGTGGGCCCACATACAAACAGCAATACTGTTCACAGAGGGCTGGGACCCATAGGAATATGATGATTATTGTAATACATCAGAAGCTGCCATATCCCATGCGCCGAAAAACGAATTATTTCAAATTGTGTTTAATAGCTGCCTTTTTCATGGCCCCCGAGGCGCTGAATAATGCGCCGTTGTCTCTGCTGCCTGAATCTGTTGCCATATCTCACATTAGCACAGTGGTGTGAAAATGACACACTAACATTGGGCAGCTTGAAAAATCTCTAGCTCACGTGACGAGGAGCTCATGTCAACGCTGTCGAGGGACGCAACATGATAACGACCCAAATGACCATAAGCCCATCCTGAAGGTGACCCCCACCATGCGCTGTGGCTTTATTACAACTCATGTGACGCGAGTGACACACGCAAAGCCCCGCGTCCGCATACACGCACATCTAGATCCAATCCAATTTTAAAGCCTGCATATATGCGGGGCTCGCGTATCCGCATGCCTGGTGTAGCCAGTATCATTGATATCAATTGGATCTTTCCAAACGCGCTGTTAAGGGCGCAGTAAATTGCACGCTTTGAAAAGCCTGGTGTAGATCAGGCGTCATTCTTCTGACAAATCTGCTAGGAAACAAATGCAAGCATGGCTGGTTCACTGTCCTTACGATTCACAACGTGTGTTCAATTTACTGAGCTACTGCTGGAGGAAAACAGAGGCCACTTCTTGTCATGATTGGCATGTGCATTACTTGTCTATGCAGCAGGATTAGGTCAGGGTCAAACCTTTTTTTATACAGCAGCAGCACTCCATTTTATGTGGGAAATGTTTTATAGTCCAATTTCAAAGATGAAATAAAGCAGCGATACTCAAATAGCTGAACCAGACAATATTTAAGGGATATTTCACTTTCCAAAACACTTTGTTTTTATCGTCTAGCCTATTCAGGCTTATGTGAATACTCTGGACAGTTTTTAAGTTGCTTGATTCAGTACACTATATAGATATTTGATATTAATTTTAGCTGCCCCTTCTCCTTCCTGTACAAACCCATTGTAACTCCAAACTACATTTTAAACATGATAGATTCATTGAAAACACCCGCCCATGGTTCTGGTGACTGATACTGATACGACCGATTCTAAGACGTGAGGGTGCTGTGTTTTTTTCAATTAATTTTGTTTGTTTGTTTTTGGAAAATAACGGAATAACGAGGAGGAGAAAAATAAAATAATAATTGAATAACAGCAATTGTAATGTAAAGGAATAAGGCAGAACCCTAATGACGCAAAAGATAGTACATAAAGGAAATGCATTCACATGCTATGCTTTTCCAGAACAAATACATATTTAATGGGACGGATTCCCATTTCAGTTGTCAATGTGCGACCCTATACAGCCTCCACGGTGGGATCTGCGACCCACAGTATGAGTACCTCTGATAAGCCAGGTGAGGAGTGGACACAGTGGAGAATGGAACACTGCTTTTCTACTGATTTCATGTAATGCAGATTTCCTCGAGACTGTGGGCATGGCACAATAGACCCTCAGGAAGCCTCTTCCTGCCCACAGTTTGTGTTGCATCACTCTTACACATCCAGCAGGATGAGACACCACAGTTCCCTCAGCATCTCGTGACCTCGGTCCACTGGGTGAGAAAAATATCCAGCCAACCAGCGGAGGAGGGAACTGGAGACTCTCTGGGCTTTGATTTATCACTCATGCTGAGCAGTTGCCAATGCCAGGGGAGGGGTCAAAGGTTAATTGACCTGCACTGGGATCTATTTCTAATAGGACTGCCAGAGATACGAGACCTGACACATCCAAAGACTCTGCCACTATATATTAATTCCCTGCTGCTTCTGTCAATGAAGCCTGCAGACTCTGGCCTACAAAGACTCATCACCCAGGAGCAGGAAATGAGAGCCGAGCGCTGCATGTGAGCCCAGGCCAGGGCTTACCAGGAACGCCAGGATAGACATGGCTCATCTGTCAGGACAAAGAAAGGAGCACTCGCTGCACCAATATTCACTATTTCCCCTGAAATCACTGTGTCAACGCACAGTGAAGGCAGACATTCTTCTGAATATTATACGGTATAATGTGATAATGTGTCCAAAAACTACGGCTGAGATATTGCCATGTAAAACCATCTCATATGGCTGGGGGGGGGGGGGAGTTGTTGGGGAGAGAGCATCATCTTCTTTTCCATGCAGTTTCTGCAGGCTCCTAATCTTCATCTTTTTCCTCCTCCTCTTCCTCCTCTTCCCTCTTCTACCTCACATGCAGAAAATGATTGGGTTCTCAAAGTGCATTTCATGCTGATATGATCAGGTAAGCGCAAAGTAAATTGACCTGAATATGACGCGAGAAGTCCAATATCACATATACTCGGAGACCCAGAACTATGAGAACTATTTCAACACCACCATTGAACCTAGATATTTATTACCAAAACCAATTTACAGCAAGTTGATTTGGAATCTGTTCCTGTGTGCTCAGAGATAGTAAGATAACGATTTCTGCTTAAAGTACGTTCACAATCTCACTCCCATAATCCCCTCATTCTCTCCCCCTCTCTCTCTCTCTCTCTCTCTCTCTCTCTCTCTCTCTCTCTCTCTCTCTCTCTCTCTCTCTCTCTCTCTCTCTCTCTCTCTCTCTCTCTCTCTCTCTCTCTCTCTCTCTCTCTCTCTCTCTCTCTCTCTCTCTCTCTCTCTCTCTCTCTCTCTCTCTCTCTCTCTCTCTCTCTCTCTCTCTCTCTCTAGAAAGGCAAAAAATAATAAATAAATAAAATAAAAGAGAGAGCCGAACCGCACCCTGGAGCACAGACCCTGATCTATATAGTAGGCACCTCTTACTGAAGGTTGGTTGATTCTTAGTTGAAGGGTCCGTGCCCCTTCCAGAGCGGGCACTGGGTAAACGGAGCAGGGAAGGGCGGAGGGTTTGAACATGGCTGCTTAAATCGGCACCTCCATTAATCACAATTTGTGTGCCCTGTGGCCAGCAGAGCGTTGTGACAGTGACAGTGCTGAGAATGATTAATACTTAATGCAGCGTTTAAGAGAAAGATTTATGCCATCTGTTAGCCAATGACACACTGCAGAAGTTAGCTCCACCGCTCACACACGCAAGGATTCAGGGGGTGATTCATAACTTAATCTGGAGAGCAGCACTTGAGACACATCTAAAATTAGGCTGACTTTAGACCATGAACATGGAGGGGTGGTGGGAGAGAGGGGTCAGGGTGGATGGAGATATAGAGGGTGGATGTGCTTGCATAACCACAGTGTTCTCTTAAGTTGCTTTGGGACACTGGCAGTCTACAGCCTTGTGAACTGATCACCCAGGAAGAGGTGTATATAGCAGTTAGCTGCTGAGAAACATCCCTGTTCAGTTACAACTCAGATTGGCTGACTACTCGGTGCGGTGGTTCTTGTATTCTTTATTTTGTTTTACTGAGAATAAGGTTAGAAATACATTTAGGGTTAGGCATAGTTTTACTGGGGTTAAGTTTAAGAATAGGGTTAGGTTTAACCGTTTAAAGATGGAGTGCCGTGATTTTTTTCCACACTTAAACATGATCATCAGGTGTATTTAGGTGTATATGAGGTATAATTTTTTCAAAAAAGTGTACAGTATTTGTTAAAATGTTGGTTTTATGTGGACACACCCACCAGTTCATTAGGTATGCGTGAGTTTAACCGTAGCACCACCCACCTAATCCAGTCCCTCCGCCTCCTCCTTTAAGACCACCCACTTGTCCTAGTCCCTCCCCCTCCTTATAAAAGGACAGCCCATGGCTCTGCCCTTTTGTTTACAAAATGACAAATTGGTGTCTGTAATGTAACAAGAACTCATGTTTTTGTGAATGTTAGAAGTGAACACTTCCCATATTTCTGAGATATCGTATAAGCACCATTATGCACTTATACTGCCACCATCCATGTATAGGCATATAATCCACGCATCCATACCATATCAGATCTGTTTTTTCTGATTTTTTAATAATCATTTATTTATTTCCTCCAATTATATTGACCCTATTGTCACAATCAGCTCAGCTCATCATGCAATTAATTAACAGCAGAAACAATTAATTTGATAGATCATTTAGCATGAATAATTTTATTAATTTGCCAATATATTGTAGGCTATTGATTTCCTCCAGCTAAGCACCCTGGCATTAAAACTGTCCAAAACACTTGCACTGCCCTAGGCACATGATGCTCTGGACAGAAGACTCTCCACTCTTGCTCTGATCAAACTCAATTTACAACATGAATGTTCCTTCTGACTGCATTGAGCAAAAGTCGCCAGATTTAAAGAAACAAGCGGCCAAGTCCACAAAAATAAGTCACAGATATTGCCTTGAATATTTATGAAAACGTTTCAACAACACCAATCCTTTTAACAACATATTAATTTGAGGGTCCTTCACATAAACCATTGGTCAAGTCAACCACATCTCCCCTGAAAGTTACTTATATGAAAACAAGCCCAACAGATTCTAATTCTTGACTTTACAGCCTCGTATAAGTATTAGGACCTACATATTGACTACAACAGCCAACAAGAATGCACATGCACTGTGACACTACACTCTGTATCAAAGCCCGACCACTGTGATTATAAAAGAAACAACCTACTCCTTGAGAACAACAAGAGCAACTATACAGCAGAGCAGGTAGGCTATATAAGGCTGGTTTGTTGTGGTTTCCTTGATTATCCTGAGGACCCGACGTGAACATTTACTTGCTTCCAATCTAACGGAAAACAGTCTGCTCTGCTGTGAACTGGTAATGTGTGAAATGACTGTTTGAAAATCTGCCGCACAGAGCAGCAAACTGGCTGCGCCATTCAGTTCACACGTGTGTATGTGGCATGCAGCTCCGCCCACAGAGGTTGTCGTATTTAAAAATATATATAGAGGGGGAGGTGCGTGTGTGCGTGCAATTTTTTTACGTCACACTATCCGTGTTTACTTCATTGGCCCGTTTGACCGTCAAGTGTTCAGCCTCCAGGAAGAAACCCTAAATACAAAGTTATTACACCATTGCACATAAAAACGACTCCAGGGTGTCTAATGAAGTACTGTCACCCCATAGACACATGAAAAGCTGGAAAAATACAAAAATTGTGGCACTCCATCTTTAAGCATAATGCACTTAGGTTACTTCAGCAGTACCAGGCTGAGCAGTTCCCCCGGCTGTACACCCAATGCGAGTTGGTAAAAGGGCCACTTCATTGGTATTCATCTCCGCCACTGTTGGCCTGGTCTCTGCCAAACTGTCATAGCCCATAAGGCCAATTTTTGCCAAACAAATTTTTAGCAAAAAAAATCTCCTACAGATTGTCCAAAACTCTGTACAGAGCATCTCTATAATCATCAATATAATAATAATCAACACTGCCTTCCAAAGTTTGGATGGAAGCAAAATACCCTTGAAATTACACTCTGCCATGAATGCATCCCCCCAATTCCAACTCAGGAATCACTGATAATACACATAATAACAAGCATTCAAAGTGAACAAAGTGATTGTTGGCACCATTATTTCAGTATAATGAATCTAATCTAGACTAGAGGATTAACCTTTAAGAGGGATCCGCAATTAGTCATTAACATTTTGTGACAAGTTACACTCCCTGCAATTTAATTGCAGGGAGTGAGTTTACCAACATTCAAGTACCGGTAGTAAACAAAATGCGTAGTTCTAAGGTGATTTTCACGTGACATTATAGCCTACTGTACAATATTCAGAAGAATGTCTGCCTTTACTGTGCGTTGACACATTATCTGCTGTCAATCACCATGCCACTTTTATGTACAGTATGATCTGGAAGGAGTCAGGACAGCATTTAAACAATAAAGTGGAAAAAGATGGAATGAGGGAGAGAGAGAAAAGGAAGGAGATGGTGAAAAAGAGAGATGCATGAATGGGGCTTTGTGAATGCTATGTCAGCTCTCATAGGTCGATAGGAGACGTATGACCAATAAGCCAATGATGATGTCTGGAATACATTGGCCGTCCCGCGAAAGCTTGACTCTTACAAATGTGTTATTGACTCTACTCTGATTAAACCAGCTGGACTCAGAAATACACAAACTACACAGCTGCTGTCCTTTGAAGTGAAGAAGCAGATTGAGACACCGAGAGTTGAGAGACACAGAGAAAGAGACAGACAGACGGGCAGAGATGCTAATTACTGACAAAATGCACAAAGCAGAATGACAGTTTGAGGACAAACCAACAACTAAACTATTTCATTGGATTGTTTCAAAGCCTGACTAAATAGAAATGCGTGCTACCAAATAACAGACATGCTCTGACGTTACTCAGAAACAGAAAACCTATCAAGAGAAGATGATCACGGCAAAGTTGGTAGTGCTGTCGCCTCACTAAATAACTCCTCTTTAAGCCAGGGCAGGAGGCTTTAGACTGTAGAGTGATTATATTTAAAATCTGCATTGTGATTAAAAGGGCATTGGCCATGGCCTGGGCCATGGCTCAGTGGTCCTTGGCACCTTGGCTGGTAATCCAGTCTGGCAGTGTTCGACTCCCGATCCCGACGGCCTTTACTGCATGTCTTCCCCCCATCTCTCTCCCCATTTCCTGTCAGCCTACTGTCTTTGCCTCCATGAAAAAAATATAAAAATAAAGGCGAAAGCCACACAAAAAACATTAAAAAGGGCATTCTTATAAGGTTGTAGAAAATAAAGCTGCTGTTTTGGAATGGCTCACGGATGGTTATATTAACGTCACACCTAAAACACTGTACAGCAGGTAGTGCAATAGCAGTCAAACTGTTTCTAAGAGATTTATCATGAAGCAGTGGCACATTAAATAAAAAAAATCTACAGTTATTAATCATACTAATGCAGTATATGAACTATAGTGATGTGTGGTTGGGACATTACTTATGGGGCTTTGGGGGCTGACTAATACAGACATACATCCCTGTGACTCAGAGCACAGTGTACCCTAGACTGCTCCTTGATTTATGTATGGTTATATTCTGGTAGATGCTCATGCATGTAGGTCTGCCAGCATCAGACCTGTTGAAAGAGAGAGTTATAACACATTTTGTTCTTACTGCAATGCGATGTGTGTTCACATGGTTCATTTGTCGCGCATGCATTATGAGGTTTCAATGTTTGGAACTATTAAGAGTATGGAACTATACAGTTACCATTCTCTGTTTTTACAGCCAAAGTCAGCCAAAGAACTCATAATGAGGTGTTTGGATTTTTTCTATATATATTTTTTGTTGCATAAATCAGTGCTATTGGACACCATTTACATCTGTGTGTCGGTTATTTTATTTTTTTAACCTTGGACAAAATATTGGAATATTGGACAAAACCTCCATTGGGCCCTCAAACTGTCTGCTAAAGCAGCTAACTCCACCACCAGCTCCCCCTCTCATGCAAATAATTGGCAATATATAAAGTCACAATACCAACTTTGATGAGGCAGTATTGTATGTATTAAAAATATAAGGTTTTCTTCATTTCCTGACAAATTAATATTTTCCATTTCCTGAAAAATGAATAATTTGGAGTTAGGTGGTTTCTTCAGCAGAGATAAGAGTGTTGTCTCTCTCTCTCAGTAGCTCTGGGTCTGCAATGCATGCATGCATGCATCGCATTAAATTCTACATTGTTGTTCTGCTGCTGTTGTGTGTATGTGTGTCTGAGTGCACAACAACAGCAGAGCATGCTTCCACACAGCACGTGCATGTGTGTTTCCAGGCAGGGGACTGGGTGATAAATGTGTCCCAGGGTGCTGACAGAGCAGGCTGTGGAGACCCCTGTGGTCCCACCAGAAACAGCAGAGCTGTGGGCTGCATGGGGGCTAATCACTACTGTCTCAGGAGAGCCTCACCCCATGACAAATGACACTGTACACACCTTTCAGCGCACGCACGCACACACACACACACACACACACACACACACACACACACACACACACACACACACACACACACACACACACACACACACACACACACACACACACACACACACGCACACGCACGCACGCACGCGCGCGCGCGCACGCACGCGCGCGCGCGCGCGAGTCAAGACAACACGTATTTATAGAACAATAGAAACACTCAAAAGTCGATCCTGGATCCACTTGGTGTCCTTGAGAAACTCTTACTGCTCCTGATGAGGAGGTTGCATCCACCATCAGTGTGTGAATGAGTGATTGTAATGCCCATTGAAAAGCACTTTGTATAAAATTTTAATTTATCAATAGTAAAGGCCTTTGCAGACAGAGATTGTTGATTCCGTTTTGTTTGCCGCATGATTAATACAGTCTATAACTGGATGTGCCATGTTGAATAATAATTAATGATCCACTCACCCTTGTGTTTACAACTGGTATTTATATAGTTCGTGTCTGCATTGTGATCCGATCTCAAACTGCCAAAGCACACCAGTAGGTGAGATGGTGACGAGTCAGACGGCTGTCAACAAACGTGTCAGGTGTAGTGATCTCATCCATACTGTGCTACCTGTACTTATGTTTTCTCCGCAGAGGAAATGGTTGTCTTCTATAGTTATTTATCAGGAGGCAACAGATACGAGGACATGGATAATTGTGTTCTTGTGATAATAAGTGTTTGCAGGCAGTGTAAAGTCTACAGTGAAGCAGTCACTATTTGTGAGAGAACACAGTGATGACTGATAGGAGTGGATCATGTTGGGGCCGTCGTTCAATGAAGTCATTATGTCATTATGCTTGACATCATCTGCTTAAAGTTCATGATGGAATCGGACTGTGTGCAGTTACACACTCCCTAATGTGAGCATGTACTGACACTCGCATGTAAATTCAAGGCTTTGCATCATGAACTCTGCTGCTCCTAGATTAACTCTTCTTTAAAAACAAAAGAAAGGATTCACAAGATAGGCGAAGCTCCACAACCCCAGAACTGTAGTTCAGGTACGTACTCCCTAATGTGAGCATACACTGATTGCATTTAATCCTGTATGATTCTGCCTGAGATACTGTATGATCACTATCCCCTATCCAGATTAGATATGAACATATATCATATTTTAATTCAAAAATATATCTAAAAATAATTACAGCCCCAAGCTTAGTTATCAGCTCCACGCCCCCAGAAGTGTAGTTCCCCTCAATGCTTCAGCACATTATAAGCAGCTTGTTACCTTCACTTTAAAGAGTTGCTAGATCCAATGTGATCATTAATGCGAGCTCTGTTTGTATCATTTGGGAGTGATGGGCCTAAGTACGTTGGATCACGGTCAACTATGAGATATGATATCTATACTCATTCCATCCTGACAAATGTTTGCATGTGTGCATGATCACTGATCAGTGTTGACAGTGTGTGCACACAAAACAGTGGAAAACTAACACTCATTATGGAAATATCTGCCTCCCCTTTCATTAACTCTCTCTGAGAGAGACAGAGAACGACCTCTATTTTCCAGGCCATTTAAAAGCTGATGCAGAAGGAGAGAGAGAGAGAGAGAGAGAGAGAGAGAGAGAGAACTGGGGGAGGAATTTAACCTCATTTGTACTTCGTCGCATGGCTTAACTTGTAACTGAAATGAGAATCACGACTCAATGGAGAGAGATAGAGAAAGAAAAAGCGTTGGGGCAGAGAGAGAGAGAAAGAGAAGGGATTTAAGGAGTAAAGCCGCCTGTGAGTGCTACTGCTAGCTAGCAAAACATAGCACATGGAAGAAATGAAGAATCTAGTAGCTAAATCTGTGGTCGTATGAAACTCACTTTGAAGCATGGCATACTTTTTGGCAAAGTCTGAAATAGTATTCACTCCTACTCAACTCCAGTGAAAACAGAAAGTGCATGCTGCCAAATACTTTGTGTACTATGCGCACACACACACACACACACACACACACACACACACACACACACACACACACACACACACACACACACACACACACACACACACACACACACACACACACACACACACACACACACAATGTCTCTTCTGTGGGTTTTGACATCAACATCAACAAACCCATGTGTTCATGATCCTCTCTCCTGTCTGACACCTGAAGTCAGGTGTCCTCAATATCTCTACAAATCTCCTCTCTCCCTCCAGAGCTGAGCCCCCACAAGCCCCTGCAGCACCACAGGTCAAAGGTCAATGTGAAACACTAGACGCCGAGTCCACGCTCTACTAACGACCTCTATTTTCCAGGCCGTTTAAAAGCTGAGGCAGGATTATGTGACCTGCCATTATTTACAGAGCATTCTCACAGACATTTTATTTTATTCATTATATTTATCAGAGGCCATGGGTGTGAGAAAGGGCTTCATTTCTCTACACACAGCCAGCTGGTCTCTGCCCTAAAACGGTGGGCTTGTTAAAGATAATATAAGATGATAAGATGATAATAATAATAACAAGAGTAAACCTGGGACAGGAAAAGCTCCTCCCTACCTACTGTACAGCTGCCAGCCAGTACAGTGTCAGAGAGGAGATAATAACAATAATAAAACCTTTTCATATTTATACAATGGTGTGTGTGTGTGTGTGTGTGTGTGTGTGTGTGTGTGTGTGTGTGTGTGTGTGTGTGTGTGTATGCATGCGTGTGCGCGTGCGCGCATGCGTGCGTGCATGCGTGCGTGTGTGGCTGGCTTTGTCTGCATGCTGCCAGGTGGCGCTACCCACAAACACTGACGGGATAATGAACAACAATGGAGGGAAAGCCAAAATTATAACCCCGTTCCTGTAAACACATAGGCTTCTTTCCCCCTGTGCACTAATTTAACTCACCACATTGAAAACAGATTAAGGCCGTCTTCCTCTGTGAGACTGCTGATGAATTTTAATGCCAGTGATATTGGTTACTGGGAGAAGTCAAGCACTCTTCAAACAAATGGTTGCCGAGGTAACCTCATTTTCATAAGTCGATAGAGTGTGGCCTATTGTGTGTTTAAAGCCAGAGATAAGAGCTGTGCCCCAGTCGGTTCATCTTCTTTTCCTCAACACGTTTGATCCATGATCCATTCTACACGTTAAATCAGCCCTGGCCCCAGGCCCACAACAACAGTCTGGGCTCTCTATGGGCTCTATCTTGTGTCAGAGTCTCTAAACCAGTTATTTGGGGATTTAGCATTGCGTAAGAGGCGTTCACCTGCAAAAGTTGCAGTCTTGAACACCTGCCTTTATCCCTAAAACACTACCCGTTATATTATGCATAGGTGTGGTTTGGGCGCTACGTCTCTTAAACCAATCAGTCAGGTGCCATTGCCTTTAAGAGCAGGCTGCGCTATGCCAACTCCCCAAACCGAAATCCATGAACATGGAGAGAGGACGTTCACGCCGCTTTTCCGAGAATGAAGTGAAGGTGCTGGTGCATGAGGTCAAGGCCAGACAGGGGAGGATCTACGGGACCTCCTCCAGGCCTCCCAGGAGGGATGATGCAAGGCTGGCGTGGGTCGAGATAGCGGTGGCCGTTTCTGCGTTCTCTGGCATTCAAAGAACCGTTGATCAAGTCAAAAAACGATTTGATTCAACGAAGAGAATGGGGAAGAAAAAGGTAGGCTATACATGTGTGTAATTTGGAAAATAATGGAAATAATCTAAAGCCTTAATTTGTGCTGGCAATTAAAGTAACTATAAGTAATAATATAACATTTTAATTACATTTTCTTTTTTTCAGAAAGCATTAAACACTCCCAACTCCTCGCATTTTGAATACAAAAAACAACAAAATAATTCTCTGACACTTTAATCCATTGGGATTTTCCCTTCATTTTATCATACTGCTGTACCTTGGAATTGCAAATAAAAAAATAGTCCTTCAATCCCTCCCAAGGCCGCCACTAACAGACAGGAATGGCTGGCCCCAGGAGGAGGACAAGCTGCAGTGCAGGTTCTCACTCAAGCGGAGGATCTGGCCGCCTCCACTCTCTTCCCAGAGAGTATCGGGGGAACAGTGGCAGTTGGAGGGGCCGAAGGAGGTAATTAAATAAGGGTGGTCAGAAACAATAAACTTGCATTCATTAAGCACAAATCAATCATTGGACATTACTATGTACAATCTCTGTCATGTCTGTCAATGTCATAACACATTATTAAGAGATAATTATTACCGTCATGTGTAGGTGTGGAGGTATTTACCGTGAAGCATGAACCATGAGGGCCAGGTGTGTAGACAGTACTCAATTCAAACAAAAAGAAAAATAACTAAGGCAGAACATTCGTAATCCACATTTGTAATCCAAAGGGCCATTTTAAATCCAGTCAAAATGGTCATCTAACCAAGTCAGGTTCAAGCTACACCTGCACTAAGTTAACTCCCAAAATAATTTGTGATCCAAGTGAATTAATTCTACATGTCAACACGGAAAATATGACCTGATGAAGATTAAAAAGATCAAAACGTTGTCATAAAGTTCAATAAAGTAAGTATTTTGTACCGATATGGTGTGCGGGCTCCATCCATTATCTACTGAAGTCTCTTTAGCCCAGCCTGCGTAATTGCGTATTCTACGTTTGCTCTAACATGGAAAATATCACAATAAAATCCCATCAGATCAACATGACTAGAATAAACAAGGAGGCAGAGGCCTCTTTGTGTGAATTATTTATTTATTCAAAAACAACAACAGAGGAATAGACTAAATAATTGTCAATCATTCCCACAGATGAACCATTCGACCAGGGTGGCCTGGTTGTATCTTTTCCTGGCGATGAGGAGGAGACAGGCCAGGACGGAACGGGGCGAGAGCGAAGCGAGGAGGCTCCTGGTGAAGGGACATCGGATGTAGCAGCAGAAGGCAGGCAGAGACCCCGCCGATTCAGGAACATGGTCCGACCTGAGGACCACCCAATTTTCCAGATCCAGCAGGCGGGGTTCCGCATGCTGGAAAGGGAATTGGGTGGCCTTCGGCAGGGTCTCTGCAGCATCAACCGTGCCATGGGACAAAGCCTAGCTGCGATGAGCCGGCATGAGCGACTCCTGGGTCAAGGCGCCGCGGCGCTTCAGAGAAGCGCTGCGGCACTTGAGCGCCTGGCTCGCCTGGAGCCTCCGGCTCCGATGGCCCTGGTGGAGCCAGGCGCTCAAGTGCCGCAGCCGCCGGGAACAGCCACGCTTCAGGTGCACCATCTCTCTCTCCTTCCATCACTGGAGCGGGCCGCCAGCTTCCCACTTCTCCTTGTCGTCCCTCCCATGGACATCTGTCCCGTCGTGGCGCAGGCCTGCAAGTGAGGGGAGGACGAAATATGCCATGACCTCATGCACGAGCATCTTCAGCTATTTTTGTTGTGTCAAAATATTTGAAGGCCTGTTTTTGTTAAGTTAATCGTGAATTGTATTCATCATTAATTTTAGAAAATACCAACAGCCAAATAAACGCCTACTGTACATTGACAGCAACCCATTTACACCTTTTTTTAATAAAGCGACTTTGAGTATGTATAAAAGCGCTATATAAATTACATGTATGCATTGTCGTCATTAGTAGGCCACTAATTGAACAAATTACTTACCAGACATGGCTGCAGACTAGCGGTGCCGCAGCTCCGCTGACAGCTGATCCCTCATTGCCCCTGCTACTGTTTGTTGGCACTATTAGCTACCTGTACTTCAGCTTTCCGCCTTCTATATTCCGGTAATAATCTGTCCTCAAACTCCAGCACCATTCCATCACTAATCACCCTAACCCAATATTATATTATAATACCAGCAAGACGCCCTGGGGGAGAGAAGCGACCTCGCCCCAGGAACGCATCTGCCTGGGTGACGGCAGACGGCTGGGCGAGCGCTGGCGCGGGGTCCGTACGCTTTTCCGACCAGTCATTGGTCCGCATGCGGAAAACGAAAGTATTAAAGTTGGCGGACATGCGTTAAGGTTGGCGACCAGATTAAGGTTGCGAACATGCGTTAAGGTTGGTGAACATGCACTGCTCTGTGCTTGCCGTTATGGTTAGGTTAGGGTTTGAGGTAGGTTGTAGTTGTCAGAACAGGTCAGCTCCATATATGGAGATATAAGGGTGGCAGTGGGGGCAGTGTATTGAGTGTACAGGCTTTGATGAGGTCTGGCCATATATGGAGCGTGCCTTGAGTGTACAAGGTTTTGATGAGGTCAGATCAACATATGGAATATATGGAGATCTAAGGGTGGCAGTGGGGGCAGTGTCTTGAGTGTACAGGGTTTGATGAGGGCCCAGGAAGGGCCAGGCCTTAATTTCCAGGCCTTTGGGGCAGTCAAAAGGGAGAAATCGAAGAGGAAGGACACCTCATAGCTGTCAATGTTATTTTGCATGGCTGTGTTGTTGAACATTTACACCATATACGGCTAAACGTCGGGAAAGTTACACGACTGACCCACCCAGGTGATGGCAATAACACTAATGATGTAGTCTTACCGCGCAACATGAAAACTCCTGTCAGGCGTTCGTTAAAAGTTGATTTCTCCCTCTCCCCCTTTCCTCGTATTTCTAGTTTATTTAAATAATGTCATGCACATTTGCCCAGTGCACAT
>NC_139698.1:29393279-29403279 GCF_964188405.1 Protomyctophum parallelum | reverse complement strand
CCAGCGCCATGACCCGATCAAAGCAACTCCCCTCCCTCACTCTCTTCCTTTGCCTGTTCAGTATCAGCCGCCATCTGTCTGTAGGGGAAAGAATGTAGGGGAAAGTAAAAGTAAAAAATTTGTGGTGCAACTCTGTGTGGAGGTCCCCAAGGGGGTCCCCGGAAGTTCCAGACCCCCAGGAACGGGCCCAGGGGGCCGGGCCGATTCCAGCGAGCCGCCCCACGTCCGAAACGGTTGAGAAATTACAGTTACCGTGTGGGGGTCCCTCTACTGTACCCTCTACTGTACTACAGTCTCTGAGTCTGTACTGTACTGGCACGCCCCAAAATCATCATATATACAGTTACAATGTGCGTGTGTTTGTGTGTGTGTTAGGTTGCGCACAGGTGGTGAAAAACAAACATGCTATTTTCGTGCTCAGACGCAGGCAGCTACCCAGCCAGCCACCCAGCCACACACATAGCTCCGTAAGGGAGTGGTTGCACCACTTAAAAAAAAGTAATGTCTGGAAGAGTGCATGTGGCTCAGCCAGTTAGTACAGTAGTACACAGACCATGTGCTCCTTGTGAACTAAAAGGACCCGAGTTTGAATCAAACTCCCGTTCTTGTCTCACATGTCTCTCCTCTCTGTCCTTGGCTTCCTGTCGCTCTAGTTTAAACTCTCCTATCTAAGAAATAAAGCATACAAATAAAAGAATACCTGAAAGGAACACTGTGCCCTCTTCTGACTATTTCCTATGTAGCCTGTGTATAAATGGTAAACGGTGCATTTATATTGCACCTTTATCCAAGCCGCTTTACATAGATTGTGCATTACATTCACCCATTCACACACAGTACCGATGACAGAGGAAACCATGCAAGGCACCAACCTGCACATCGCAAGTAATTAGGGGTTCAGTGTGTTGCTCAAGGACACTTCAACACCAACTCTGGGGGAGTCCGGGTTCGAACCTAGAACCTGGGGAACATAGGGATGACCCCCGATCGGGTCACTCTATCCCTGAGCCACCGCCGCCCCTAAACCCTTGTCTGTAGTGGATAAAGTCCAGACATTCCTGTCTGAGTACTGTTCTGGCAGAGTTATTTCTGAGGTGACTGAGTTAGCCTGCCATGCTGTGCTCTCCCTCTGATGGGCTTCAGAAGGCTTGGCTGAGGAAAACAACCCTGCATTACTTCTCCATAAGGTAAGACCAGCGCAAATGGCTGTGTTACATCATGCTTAAATGAGTTGGCTGCCACATGACGTCATGTCTGAAAGCCAGACGTTGGAGAGCCTGTGCACCTAAACAAAATAAAGAATGAAAAAAGCTAAAGAGTAAAAAAAAATGATTGTCCCAATACTATTTGTATCTCGTGCCAAACCCAGACAATACATTTCAGTAGCAGTAGCGGAGGTCCTCCGTCGACAAGGCTCCCCAAGGGTATCTGCCTTTCAGTTTCGCCTTTCAGCTCATTCACTCAGCTAATGAGAACATTAATTACATTCCACCAAAAAAATAGTGTGCCTACAAACTCGCCGGTGAGAGACGCCTGCACGTTGTTCAAGAGTTGATGGTGTAAGGCAAACTCTTCTAAAATGCCTCAGGGACAAAGTACAGTTGAGATATTACCATGCAGTAATTAGGTTGAAACAAATTATGCAACGTGGTGCAAGACGGTAGACGGCATGCGGCATGCCACGCAAGCAAATCTGGCAGCAGGCTTTTAATCAAGAATTGAACAATGTCACCATGGGCATGATGGGCCCCATACTGTGTACACTGTAAAAAACAAAAATAAAATGTACAAAAAACTAACTTTCAAAAGGGCACATTGCTGTCCAAAGTGCAAAAGGGCAGGTGCTTTAGCACCACACTGTGTATCTGTGCATGCCCCTGGATGTAGCTGAATGAGGAGAGAGGCCGTCTGGGATTCAGAAGGTCCCCGGTTCACCTCCGTCACTCCTAACTGCTCCCCGGGTGCTGTACTAATAACACACACTGTTCCTAATAGTTAGGATTAGTTCAATGCATAGGACAAATTTCACATAAGTGCAAATATACTGTGCAGAGGCGATTCCAGGAACTACATGTTGGGCAGGCAAGATGTGGTGTCGTCGTCGTCACACTCTCAGTGTATGGATTTTGGCCAGGCAGAAATGGATTTGGCCTGTCCTCGTCTTATTGTAGATAAGCCACTGGTACTGTGACAAGACTACCTCCTCTCTCCTTTCCCCACACATCTCTGCATCAACAGGTTTCCATTGTCAGCTGTATTTTGGTCACATGACACCAGTGCTAAGCAGAGTAAAAGCCATAAACATCATTCAGCTGCTAATGCCTTTTTTCCTGTCCCCTGTGATCAGCCTACTTCCAGTCATAATCCCAGTCTAAGCTGGTTCATAATTAGCCCAGCTGACCCACCAGACAAAGGACAAGTCACAGACCTCAGAGCAGTCGGTTCCCGGCTGAAGATCTGTGTTCTACAGAGCTCTCTAGAGACAGATGAGCTCCTGCATCCTGCAGTAGGTCTGCTCCTGATCTCTGCAGTGCTATGTATTCATCAGCAGTAGGTCATAAGTATGATATACGTTTCTAGACTCTATTTTTATTCATGTCTATTTATGTCTTGCAGGGTGGAAAACAACACCAACAAAAGCCATAATTCACATTGCACTACATGGATGGCAGAATAAATATTTACATGCGGTGGGAGTAATCACATAAGCTTGCATGTATGATGCATGCCATACACACGCACACGCACACGCACACACACACACACACACACACACACACACACACACACACACACACACACACACACACACACACACACACACACACACACACACACACAGGTTTTGCACTAAGTATGCCTCTGTTTGAACTCTTTGTCAACAGTAGTCTCCATGGGCGAGCATGGTTACATTCTTTATGGTTTAAGTTAATGAAAACACAAACAGAGCCTGCTGTTGTACAGAGGCTGAGGCCCATCAGGGCCAGAGCCTGCTGTTGTACAGAGGCTGAGGCCCATCAGGGCCAGAGCCTGCTGTTGTACAGAGGCTGAGGCCCATCAGGGCCAGAGCCTGCTGTTGTACAGAGGCTGAGGCCCATCAGGGCCAGAGCCTGCTGTTGTACAGAGGCTGAGGCCCATCAGGGCCTTGAGCTCCTCAAATGAGACGCTGTTGGCCATTCCAGCGTCCATCATAAGACACCCATAATGTCCACGTCTCCTAGAGTGATCACCTGCTCTCCTCTCCTGCCTTCACACCCCCCAACCCCCACCTCCTCTTCCCCATCCCCTCTCCTCCCTTTCAGCTCTCAGGAACACCAGGCAGCTGAGCAATCCTGCTGTCTGTATTTTTTGTAAGGGTTTCTGACCTCAATTGCACTCAAAAACATGAACTTTGAACATTGTGTAGATTTTCTGTGGTCTGGGGTTTCTGATTAATTTGGCTCTAACAAGTGCGCTTCAGCCCCTGGGTAGCGGCGCAGGGAAGATGATTGACAGGCAAAGTGCCATCTGCTGGCTAAAATTAGGCATTTTACCATTTACCATCTTTAGGAGCTTTAGACCCAGAGAGAAAAACACCTGGCATGGCTGGAGTGGATTTTTCCGTTAAAATCTTTCAATACACTTAGTTACGTCACCATCAACAGCCAATAAGGGACCACCATTCTTACCCCGACATACAAACATCCTATACAATCATGCTATACATACATACCAAGCCGATCACCAAACGTACCTTAGTTACGTCTACCATCAAGAATGGTGGTCCCTTATTGGCCGGTGGACCGGCATACGGTGGACAACACCGACATACCCAGCCGATCGCAGTACTTGCGCGCTCTGCTTGCGCAAGTAATGACCCAGACTGTCTTCCTGCTGATTTGTATAAATAAATAAAGGCTGTAACGGCAGCTGGCCGGTTAGGTTAGCGAGTCATGCCAGTAACCACAATGTCACTTGGTTTGATAGATTCTGGCTGGAGATCTGTGTTGAACGCATGCCATGATCTATTCTCACTGCCGTTGCTTTATTTTCCCTCTTCACTATCCTGTCAAAATAAAGTCAAAAATCACACTCGTGTGAAGTGAGGGGCGCTAGTTATCATCATAAATCATCATACATCACATTCCGTGCTCAGCCAATCGAATCACCACATTCCGTGCTACAAACCCATTCCGTGCTCAAACGGACATACACACAAAGCTGTGCATAGGAGGGGCTAGCGCCCTTCAAAAATGCTAAGAATAATCCAAATAATAACAATAATAAAACAAAGCCCGCTTTTACATGATGACACCACATTCTGATGACCTGCACATGTCTTTGTTTCCTTTCTCACTAGTGAAACGGAGTGAAGGGACTGTTCTGACACGCCTCTCTGTGTTGGAGAAATCAATAGGCCCTGCCTTTGTTCCATCTCACTTCAACCTGAATCACTTCCGGCTGCCCAAATCTCTACCAACATTATCACACAAAAGATCCTCATGTCAAACAATAGTCATTCATTCAGGAGACATATACCATTACACAAGCAGGGAGGGGGAAGAGAGGCCCGGAGTGACTGTTTTGACTTTCCTGTGAATGCGTCGGTTTCAGGTTTCACTGGAGGCATCTCACACAATACTATAAGGGCAGCTTCACAAGTCACAACCGCTCTGAACCACAGCACTTCCTGTCCACAGCGCTCCGTTGTGTTTAGCTAGAATTTTAGCGTGGTTAAAATTGTGTTGATGCCGACGGAGGGAAAAGAAGTGAAACCTGGCGAACAGGGCGGCTAAATGTAAAGTGCACAGGAGAGCCTTTCCGATCTCCTCTGGTCTTTCAGACTCACTTTCTGCAGCCTGGAGGAGCTACAGAGACTGAAACGCCTGCATCTCTGTGTTTCCTTCATTGGATCATACAGCTCTGTGTGTCCATGCATGCGTGCGCGTGTGTATTTGCTGTTTAGACTAAAACACAGTAGTTTCTCTCTCATCTCATTCATCGCCTGCAGCCCTGGCTCTCGTCTGTGGCAGGCGATACATTTCACATCAGTTATTCAGGTATAACAGATGCTTTACGCTGCATAATAATGACTATAATAATGCTGTCATTTCAGACCTGTCCATCAATGGAATATTTAGTGATGGGGTTGACACTAAGGTCTTAGAGGCACTTGCCCATAGGACAAATACAGGTCATTTTCTAGTTGTCTAAAGGTCATGTCCACTTGCTGGAAAAGTACATTTACAGTTCATACTTTACTTGCAAATTCAAAATCCACAGACATCTTGCGCTGTATAGTTGTAGCGAACTAAAGACAGTTGCTTCTCCACTCAAACGCACTTGCCCGACGGGCAACCTCAAAGCTAACTCCACCTGCCCGAACATTTTATGTACTTGCCACAGGCAGTCGGGCAACACTTAGTGTCAACCCCTGCTGAATATGAACACACTTTACAGCGCGCACCGCACACACACGCACGCGCACACGCTTAAATTGTACTCTGTTGACTGTTTTTACATTTATGTCTAATAAACTATTCAGTCAATCAAAGTATGTTGATTAAAAGCTGTAGTTGGGCGTGCTCCATTGGCTGACCAGATAGTGCAGCAACAGCGTAATCAAAATGTACCCGGCTCGATTCCCTCATGGTGACCTGAGTTGCAATGTTGTTCCCTCTCTGAACCTCAGTGTCCTCTCTCTCTACTGTCCTGTCCTAATAAAGTGAATCTCACCATGCTCATCCCCCACTTTGAATAATATTTCACGCTCACTTAACTCTTTTCTTATCTGGTTCAACAAGACAAGTGGGGAGTCCCCCACTTGTCTTGTTGGACCAATGGCAGGTCATGATTCCTGACCCCTCGATAAAGCACTTACAATGAAGAGACCTTGCCAAGATAATGTGTGTCACATATAATTATCTCCCCTGGTCTGCCCAGCTCCCTCCCTCAGAATGGTTCCATTCAGAGCTCTTTGTTAGCCTGCCCTGTACAGAATCAGCCAGTGGACTCTGATATGACTGAGCACAGATACCTGCAGTGTTGGCAAATTATCCCTGTTTTAGGATATTGCATGCACACGCACACACACCCACACCCACTCACACTTCAGAGCCGGAGACCTGCTCTCTCTGCAAACACTTTCCTTTCCTTTTCTGAACAGTAAGCACACCTCTGCAAGGCTCTGATATATTGTACACCTTATAAAGGCATGTAGTAGTAGTAGTGAGTTGGAGAAACAGGCTCTGTGCATAACAAGCCATACCCATGTCCTGTTCCAGTTAATTTAAAATTAACTTAAAATTTAAGTATCAACGATTCTACAGACATTATAACTGTGGTACGGTATGTCAAGTAGTCGATTGGCACTATAGGGCAGCGATCTGTGGATTGGTCTATAGCTTCACTAAATTGGCTGAGTAGCAGTTTTGAACTGGAAACACATGCATATAGGAAGGAAGACACTGGAGCATCACAGACAGTTCAAGCCCTTTTCAATTTACAGGGTGCAGGTAAAAAAATACAACGTTTCGAATTTCTATGTATCTTCGGCAGGTCTGACGAAGATGTGACCCAGGATGATGGATCTCACATGTGATTATTCAGGCCATAACCCCTCCTCATTTACCGCAGCAGACTGCCAGACAGTGCTAACCCATCCATGCATGCATGCTTTCATTTTAATTTAACTGGGAAAGGAGATAGCCTTTGTGACACAGAAGGACAATTGTTCCAGATCACACCATGCTGACAACAGCATTCCACGGTAAGAGCGAAGAGGACTGATGGTCAGTGACTATTCATCCTGTTCCTCTCAGACACAACAGAGCAGTGGAAGTTAAACCATGAAATATCACACAGAGATAGCAGATAGCCCACCCCAGGAAACAGTGGTCTTTCATGTCCTTGACATTTCAACACCGTAAGACCCCACCACATATTTTATTTCCATTTTCATCCATCAACCCCACCACATATTTTATTTCAATTTTCAGCATCAACTTTTATTTCTAACGAGCCAATAGGTCACCACCAAGGCTGAAGTACACAAATGAAACATATGGCAAATATGGATTTTATGTGCAGATCTCAGGTACAGAAAATGTACCCAGGGTGTCTGTTCAGCAGGAAGTAGAACTGTCTGAGATGAATAGTGTGGTTCCTCTACATCTTACCTGCTGCTCCTGATTATTCACCTTTGCCCGTAGCACTTGCCCTAGCCTTGATGACCTTGTAAGCGTACACAGAGGCTAAAATTATGTAATTTAGATAGCATATTATGTAGACATACTATGATACTAGCATTGATAGTGTATACTTATATTTATAGTTTCATTGTACAGATATTCTACTGTTTGACGACGGATGCTAGGTTCTTAGCTTACTTATGATCCTTGATGACTTTGACTATATAAGTATTACCATGTGTTGTTCTTGCTTACTGTAAATCGCTCTGGATTAACTAAATTGTGATGTAATAAATCGGAAGTCCTCCTGCTATAATAAATGATGTGAAAAGTAATATTGCTATCAATCACTCCAGTTCGTACATCTTTACAATGGCTCCATGTCTGTCAAATAAATTATTTCAAAATACTACTGTTGGTTTATAAAGCATGTTTGGGGCCAAAGTACAGAAAATGTCTAATGTGGTACTACTACATCCTGAACCACCCAGAGCTCTCAGGTCACTGGGGTCACGTCTACTTTCTGTCCCCAGATTCAGAACTAAATGGGGAGGAGGAGCGTTCACTTTCTATGCACCAAAGATAAAGACCTTAACTTTTGCAACTGCCTTATTGTGTCTGAGTATTTTATTTATTTATTTATTATCATTTATTTTGCACTTGTAATTTTCTTCTGCACTGTAATCGTATTTGAATGCTTTTGTTGCACCATCTCAAATGCAAAGCACTTTGAATTGATTGTCTTGTTGCTGAAATGTGCTATACAAACTTGTCTTGCTATAAGTGGTGTAAGTGAACAGCAAACACAACTATTATTGACTAATGGTGGGAATTATAATTTAGCATGCACAGACGGTGCAGATCGCAACACCCCAGTTAGCAAACAAAATAGGCATGGCAATTCATGTTGACGGTACCTGACAGATATGTGGTGAAGCATTGCCATGCCAATAAGCGCTTTTAATTATCTGTGTGCGATTTAATTTTAACTTTCTACGTTTCAGTCCATTCCTCTTAATGATCTGCTTTGCTCACCTCTTGAAAATACACTCACAGCACCAATGACTGTGTGTTGATGCATCACTGAACACTGAGCCTATACATGAGAACTAAAAGCCAAGAGATGCGTGTGGAGATTTATAAACAAGAACAGACACACATCAGCCTGGCTTTTGCTGCAGTGTGATAAATGCTGCTTGTTCTCATCAAAGAGCATCCGAGTTATACATGTAAGATTGCCACATTGTTTATTTATTACAACAACTTTCACATGTACACACTCCATACAAACTGAATTCAATGTCGCCTGTGTGTGTGTGTGTGTGTGTGTGTGTGTGTGTGTGTGTGTGTGTGTGTGTGTGTGTGTGTGTGTGTGTGTGTGTGTGTGTGTGTGTGTGTGTGTGTGTGTGTGCAATACCAAAACATAAGCCAATACCAAAACATAAAGCCAATACCAAAACATAAGCATTATTGCATTATCAAAATCTAGCTTCAAAGACAATGGTGAAGACTGAAGACACAGTCAGACACAGTCAGTCTAGAAATACCTAAAATCAATCCCATCATTGTCATCAGAGGTTAGTGGTTACATAATATCTTTGACACCAGGTGGCAAAAATAACATTAAATTGTTTTTGTAATCATTATCAATGCAATCCTTCCTTTGCTGGAAAACATATTTTACAATGTTCCCAAAAGTTAAATTGTAGTGTACTCTCTCATTCTCTCCATAACTCCATATATGATTTGATATTAAGTATTAGTTTGAAGTATTCAAAAAATTAGGCATACATTTGAAATCCCTACAATCTGGAAACACATGCAAAGAATTGAAATTGGAATAATTTCAATCATTCTCAAATAATCATGATGTTCCCATGCACTGAATGCCAGTAGGCCTATCTATCAAGTATTTTCCAGACATCCCATCAAATCCCCAAGACTGTCCATTTGCTTGAATGAAAAAGGTTAAATACGCACCCCATGGATTCCAGGGGGGAAGCTAAATAAGGAACAGTTAAACAGTTATCTATTTTGGGCCCTTAATGAAAATGTTTGAGAGCCAATTCACTTTGACCTGACAGTCAGGTCAGGAAACGTCAAGGATAGAGCGCGCGATGCCACGGAAGGAGAGGAAACTGAGAAATACCAACAAACTTATTAGATCACTTTTACTGTAAAGAGGTTAGCAATTAAAATGATTGCGACAGAAGCTCTTCCCCTTTGCTTCTTGACGTTATTGTCTCATAATTTCCAACTATTAAATTAGTCATACAAAGTTAGAATATCGTCCACTCCGTGACGCACTCAATCCAGACCAAAGCAAACTGTCTCCAAATCAAGACGCACAACTTCCCAGCTGCGCTCGTCATGAAGAGCAAAAAAACACAGAATTAAATGTTCTTACCTGTTGGTCCCTCCTCAATACCATCAGCGTAGATTTGAACGGTTAAAATCAACAGAAAGGCGCAGGTGTTCATTGTGCGGCTGTTGTTGTAATCCACGTTAAACGAGCAGAACACATTTTCATAGATGATGGTGCGCAAGTAAGTTACAGTCTAAAGTCCACCACCATCATTGTCCTCCATATTCCTCCATGTCTCACTGAATGTATTTGAGAGAGACACTCACTAGACACTTTTTAGAGACAAAATATATTATTAATTGATTTGATAGTAGCCTACTGTGTAGAAACACTGTGTACTAGCAGAGAGACAGGCTGCTCCTGCTGAGGTCTGACGTCAACTAGTTCTGTCCCAGCGGCGCAGAGACACACAATGGGAGACGGGCGCCTCCAAGCGGCCGTTACCAGAACAACAACTTAAAGTCAC
>NC_139698.1:29310779-29390779 GCF_964188405.1 Protomyctophum parallelum | reverse complement strand
GGATTCGATTAAAGTGGGAAGAAACAGACGCAAGGTGCTGCAGGGAGACATCCGAGGTAGTTGGCGGGGAGAGCAGACTATACTATACTGTATATAGTAACTGATGTAATCTGAACTGATTCAACTGTATGCTGCTAGTTTACTTTGCTGGAAAAAACCTGCACCAGGTGTGTGCGCACGCACAATGGGAGACGGGCATGCACGCATGCACAAACGCATGCACGCACGCACGCACACGTATCTCCTCAACATAATGATAAAACAGTATAACATGTTATCAGGCCCGGACGGTTAGCTCAACCTTCTGGGCACCTAGGCTGCCAAGCCAGCCGGTCGGCGTGCCGCAGGTTCGACTCCCGAGCCCGATGGCCTTTGACGCGTGTCACTCCCCATCTCTCTCCCCCTTTCCTGCAGTCTAATTACTGTACCCTATCAATAAAGGCAAAAAACTAAAAAGAAACATAAAAAAATGTTATCAATAATATAAAATATACAATAATATTTCAAAAGGATTGCACTGATAGTGATGCAGAAAATAGATTTACTGTTCTGTGATCTTTGCCAACTTGCCAAGTGGTGTCAAAGATATCATGTATACCCTCTGATGACTTTAGCAGGAATAGATGGGATTGATTTTAGCCCTTGGTTCTAAAGGCATAATGTGTCTTCACTGTGTCTTTGAAGCTAGATTTAGTTGCTAATCTCTGCATTTCAGTAATTGATTCTCTCTCTCATACACTCATACACTCGCACGCATGCACGCACGCACGCACGCACGCACGCACGCACGCACGCACGCACGCACGCACGCACAGGCTCAAGGCGGATGAAAATACACAAACAGGTCTCGATCCTTGTTGAAACGTTAAATATTTCATTGTTGTTGTTGTTTATAAATCTCCACATGCATCTCTTGCTGTTATTTCTGATGTACAGTCTTACTCAGTGTTCAGTGATGCATCAACACATTGTGAAAAACACAACAAAGTCATTGGAGCTGTGAGTGTATTGTCAAGAGGTGAGCCAAGCAGATCATTAAGAGAAATGGACTGAAACGCAGAAAGGATTAAATCACAAACAGGTAATTATAGCTTATTGGCATGGCAACGCTTCACCACATATCTGTCAGGTATACCGTCAACATAAATTGACATGCTGTTGCCTATTTTGTTTGTTTACTGGGGTGTTGCTATTACATTTCCATTAGCCAATAATAGTCGTGTTTGCTGGTGTGTGGTTCCTGTTCTGTTCAGTGTGGCTGATCCTCTGTAGCCTGGTGATGTCATGATTCTACATGTGTCCCACTGCTTACATGTATTATAGCAATACAAGACGAGTTTGTCTAGAACATTTCATCAACAAGGCAATTCAAAAAATTAAGCATTATGACATCACAGAATTAAGAGTCATTATTCACAGTGAGTGTCACTGCTTACGTCATTGATTATAGCAAAAGGACTTATTACATCAATATCTATAAATAGACAGATCCTCTGTGTGTCTGTTCACATTGAACCATCGTTGTGTACTTCACTTAAGTGGCTCAGTCAGGCTGCCGGGAAGGGGAAACAGGAGAGTAAAAAGTTACTTTAAGTGGAAACAAAGGCAATTGCAACCATGTCTGATTATTCATCAGACGATGAATCTCAAGACCAAACCATCGCTGATGACCTCGTGGTCTCCAAGTACAAACTTGGGGCTGAGATCGCAAACAAGGCCCTCAAGACCGTGGTGGAGGCAGCAACAGCAGGTATCTCTGTAATCAGCCTCTGTGAAAAGGGAGATGCCTTTATCTTGACAGAAGCCGTGAACGTCCTTAAAAGAATGAAGGACATGAAGAAAGGCATCGCCTTTCCTACCAGTGTGTCTGTTAACAACTGTGTCTGCCACTTCTCTCCTCTGAGGAGTGACACAGACGTTGTACTAAAGGATGGGGACCTTGTCAAAATTGAGCTGGGCGTGCACGTCGATGGCTTCATCTCGAACGCGGCCCACAGCTTTGTTGTCGGAGTGACCAAGGATGCCCCGCTGACCGGGAGGAAGGCTGATGTTCTCATAGCCGCTCACCTCTGCGCCGAAGCCGCTCTGCGCCTCATCAAGCCCGGAAACAAGAACACACAGGTGACAGAAATCTGGAACAAGATCGGCAAATCATTCAAGTGTTCCCCTATGGAGGGCATTCTATCCCATCAGTTGAAACAACACATCATTGATGGAGAGAAGTCCATCATTCAAAACCCCACGGACCAGCAGAGGAAGGAACACGAGGAGGAGGAGTTTGAGGTGCACGAGGTGTATGCAGTGGATGTTCTGATCAGCAGTGGAGAGGGGAAGGCCAAGGACGGCGGACAGAAGGCCACCATTTATAAGCGAGACCCCGACAAAGTGTACGGCCTGAAGTTGAAGACATCTCGGATGTTCTTCACTGATGTGGATAAACGCTTTGGCGTCATGCCCTTCACTCTTAGAGCATTTCAGGACGAGGCAAAGGCAAAGGTGGGCATGAAGGAGTGTGTCCAGCATGGACTGTTGAGGCCCTTCAATGTGCTACATGAGAAAGAGGGCGAGTTTGTAGCCCAGTTCAAGTTCACCATGTTCCTAATGGTGAATGGACAGCAGCGAATCACAAACAGCTTGTTTGAGCCAGAGCTCTACAAGTCTGAATATGAAGTAGAGGACGAAGAAATCAAGGCTTTGATTCAAAGCTCTCTTTCCGGCCACAAGAAGAAAAAGGCCTCAAAGAGCAAAGCTGCAGAATAGATCTTTGTCTCAGCTTTTTTTGTTTTTGTTTCCAAGAAATTTTGACAGGCGTCTGATAACCAGTCGTGGGCAAAGTATATAGGCCTACTTAAAGGGACGTTTTGAAGCTTTAGAACACTTTCCTGGGGGTCTTTATGTGTGTAATATGTGGTTTTAGATACTTTAGATTTTAGCAGTGAGCCCAGTGTCTCTGATGTCATGGACACTGGGCTCACTTACTTCCTAAAACAGCCCTCCCCCTATCCACAAGGAGGAGCAGTGCGCCAAAGTATTATGGGAATAGTAGTCCAGGAAGGAAGTGAGCCCAGTGTCAATGACATCAGAGACACTGGGCTCACTGCTATAAAATATCTAAAACCACATATTACATTACATCATTAAAAAAATTGCAAACAGGGTGAAGTGTCTCTTTAAGTAATAATCAATTATTACAAACTGGCCAATAATACCGGCAGACTATGCTAGTCATAGTTTCGGGGGTAATGTGATGATTCATAGTGACATGCCTATATATGGGCATATTGGGTTTGTTTATAGTTATGTCTGAGCCGTAGTGACGTGGCTGTGGTCCACTGGCGGGCCTTCCCAGTAGCCATTTATAATATATAGGATACATATTGCAAAAAACATTTCCTTTTAAAATCAATGCATTGCTGTATTCGGAAATGTAAACAAATAGTGAAAATAGCTGATCTACAAGCACACAACACATTGTGGTGCAGCATATACAGTATATTGCACTGTGATCTTATCACTATTTGAAATAAGTAATTTATTGATATTATGTTGTTGTAATATCGTAATATATTGGAGACCCTGGAAATAAAGTTCAGTCAAAAGTGCAATATTTATTTTTGAAATGTAGCAGAGTGAAATGTGCTTGCAAACAATTATTATAATAAACAAAAAAATACTCAAGTAAATGTACTTAACTATTTATTCGCCACGACACAAATAACAGACGTTAAGAATCTTAACAATCCCAGGCCAGCTGATGAGGTACTGAACCCTGGAACAATTAATTATGTTTATGTGATTTTCATAATGTTGATGTCTGAGGTTGGGTGTGTCCTTGGGTACCTTCAGAATGCTCAGTGACATAGAAGGTAGGTTTGTTTCCCTGCCTAAATCCCTGTTTTTGGCAGGTGTTTGGGGTGAATTTCACCCAGCGTTAGTGATAGAGGGTACAAAAATAATCCCATACTCATTCTCACATGTCCCAGGAATGGGTGGACCGGGTGGACTAAAAGAGAAGTTCCCAGCTCTTTTTTCCCCCCTTTTTTATAAATGAATATTTAGGCTCACTCCAGCGAGAACACACTAGTTTTAAAACCCACATTTTTCACCAGTTTTTTTCTTTTTTTGTAAAATTACAGGTTGAAATATTAAAGAAGAGTCAAATTGCCATGTATTGTTACTTAAACATATTTTGAGAAGAAATATGTTTCTTTGAATATATTATATCAGGCGAAATATACCCATGTTAGTGATGGTCGGTCGTCTGGGTTTCCGAGGCTAGTGTTGTTTTAGGGTTCAATGCGTTCTAGTGTTCTAAAGACCTTACCTGTCAAAATCTAACTGATGTCAGACTGGGATGTTGCTAAGTTCTGTTGCATGTCCCCTTCATTTTACTGTCTTTGAAATACTGTAGATACACAGAAGAATTATCACGATTCCCCTCCAAGAGAAAGTATGGTGTGACAAAGGCATTTTCTCAGTTCTCAGTTATAATAAATCTAATTAGTTTGACAGCATCCTGCATGTGACTGCAGCCATGTGCCAGGTTAACTGTGTGACATAAAGATATAACTTGTTTCAGTTGTTTGAGGTTGCAAAGCTGAAGCCATGCTTTTCTTTATATTCATGTTTACCTGTTGGAGGGTGGTGATACAATTACAATCGCCTAACCTTCTTTTTTAATATATTTTTTATCCCACGATTTTGTAACCCATTTTTCACCCCTGTGTCAATCATCTAATGTGATCCTGGGCTCTACACACCCTTAACACGTTATTCCAACCAGATCCTTTCCCCTCCATCAGGCGCCCCGGCTGGCCAGGGGGAGGCAGTTTAGTGACCAGGATTACTGCATGTTTTTTGTGAGGGTACCTACCCTAGGGGACACGGGGAGAACATGCAAACTCCACACAGAAAGCCTAACCTTCTGAAGTCAGAAATTACATTTATAAAAAGCATGACATACAGTATGAGTCATTATGACTGCTGAGATCAGCACAGTTAGTGTAGGTATTTATGACTTTTCAATATAATAGCCTACAGGTTGTATACATGTATAGTATAGGCCAGGCCTTTAGGCTCAAGCAACACCTCAAGCAACACCTTGCCATAGTATTGATGGCCATGATAGACAGACAGACAGACAGACAGATCTATCCATCCATCCATCCATCCATCCATCCATCCATCCATCCATCCATCCATCCACCTACCTACCTACCTACCTACCTATCTATCTATCTATCTAACTATAAATCATAACAGGAGGGGCATGCACTCACAATAGGCATCTTTTCCAGTGCGCCTTGGCCTTGTATAAATCCAAAACTCACCTGTGTGAAGTGAGGGGCGCTAATATATTAAAGTCTAACTCATGTTGATTAGGTGATGTAATGGTGATGTAAAACAAATGGTGCCAACACAAACATTAAATGCTATTAACAATAAAGAGACAATATGACGTAATGAGGGACAATGTGACGTTATTTCATTGTCAATGGCGTTTTTAAAACAAACATTAAACCTGTATATAATAGGAGGGGCTAGCGCCCCTCAAAAATGTGTTGGAGCACCCGGCCAACGCTGTACTTCAGCGTTGGCAGTGACCTGTTGGCTCTGTGGAAATAAAAGTTGATGGAGGAAATGAAATATGTGGTGCGGCTGACTGCCTGGATGTGACCTTACGGTGTGGTTGATGGGGTGGGGGGGTAGTATCCCATTTGTGCAGCGAGCGTTGAAGTGTCAAGGACATGAAAGACCACTGTTTCCTGGGGTGGGCTATCTGCTATCTCTGTGTGATATTTCATGGTTTAACTTCCACTGCTCTGTTGTGTCTGAGAGGAACAGGATGAATAGTCGCTGACCATCTGTCCTCGGTCGTACCGTGGAATGCTGTTGTCAGCGTGGTGTGATCTGGGGCCTATTTCACGAAACTTGGATTAGAGATTAAGCCGGGCTTTAACACATATCCTGGCTTAATATATCCTGGATCAGTGCTTAACCGGTTTCATGAAAGCTGGTTGATCTTGCCAGATTAATTTAACCAGTTAACCTGGATATGTTGAGGCTTGATTCGGTTTCATGAAAGTGATGCTACATAAGTTACCATGGAAACTAATGCTTTGGACTTAGCCTGCTCTGGACCAGGCTAACAGCCTGGTTTAACCTAATCCTGATGTCTTTACTGTTCATTAAGCAGTCAAACTGATCACAAACCAATGATGTTTTCCAGATTTATTCAATTATTATGGGTTTATGTTGCCTTATTTGTATCGGTCTGCATTAAAGGACTAATTTAAGCACTATATAAAATCAAATAACCAAAATATATCGGCTGCACAACATCATGACAGCTTGTGAGCTTGTAGATCAGCTGCTTTTGGTGAATGTTCCCCATGAATAGGTTTGCTGTCGTGCAAGTGCACGGTTAAGAAGAATTATTATATTATATTATATTATTATAATTTTTTTTTGTAAAAGTGAAAACCACTAAATATTACCATTACTCATTGTTTTACAACATATTACCATTGTAACGTTTCACCCACTACTAGTCCTACATACTTACACCTAGAAACCCCATTCAAACCTATTTAGGTTCATCCTACGGTGGACATGTGTGCCTGAAAAGGAATCTTTGAAATGTTTCATCGTTTTAGAAATATAGTGCTTTCAAATTTGAGACATTTATAGGCAGATAGTGGCACTTAAAAAAATCACTTTCACCTAGAAACTCCATTCACACTTTGTAAAATTCAGCTTACTGTGGAGACACATGCTGGAACCTTTTACTTTGAAATGTTTTGTAGTTTCTGAGTTATTTAACTTAAACGCCCAATGCATTCTCAATGGCAATAGCACAAACTTTGGCATGCTACATGAACCCATGACCCGGACCTGTCTGGACAACAACCCCCTTCCCCAAAGGTAGCTCCCTCAGAGGAGGGAGTTATGGCCAAATATCACAATGCGACAATATCATTATGCTTACAATATTAAGAATTCTGTTTTAAGTTAATAGTAGTGGTAAAATGTAAACTATATTTTTGGGGTAGTTAATCATTCAGTCTATCCACTATTGAGAGTATGTTCTCTCTTTAATTACAGCAGCAGTATTTATTTTAGAAGCTTAAGTCCTTGTATCAGTAAGTCTTGAATAGATTAGTAAAGATAATGAGATATACAGAAGGGGGCTGTAATGCAACTATTAAGGATGCAAACTGCCATAATACCGCATGAAGAAGAAGGATCAGTAAATCTGTGATCCACATAAGGGGTCTAGAGACAAAAAGCCAGACTGTCTATTAAGCCAGGCTTGCTGATCCCGGCTCGCCAAATCCACCAATTCTGAGCCTCGCTTGGCTTTAGTGGAACGGAATAAACCAGGCTGTAAAGATCAGGATTTAAAAAGCCTGGTTTTGGCCTAAATCCTGGATTAGTTAATCCAAGTTTCATGAAATAGGCCCCTGGACCAGTAAACTAAGAGTGTTTATATTGTATACCCTTCAGAAGCAACATGGGAAAATGAAATCACGCACGCACGCACGCACTCACTCACACACACGCACCCATGCGAGCACGCGCACACACACACACACACACACACACACACACACACACACACACACACACACACACACACACACACACACACACACACACACACACACACACACACACACACACACACACACACACACACACACACAGTAAACATAGCAGCTAAAGCAGACATATGCAACATTAAATAATTACAGATAAACATGAAATGACCAATATGCAACAATAAAGAGAGCATAAATCTATTGCTCAAACTAAAACACAATTGTTATCACCGTCAATAAAAAGCCATTTAAACCCATTTAAATGTCCTCTCATAGTGAGTACTATAGAGATCGAACAAATGTTTCATTTGAGAGTCTCATTGTACAATATACATTATTAATGTGCAGCCAAGGCATTTGCTCTTCTCGAGAGGCCATTAGCACTGTTATTGTGTATTAGAGCTCAACTGAGAGAGGGAGGTAATCGTTAAACACTGTGAAATGTAAAGTGTCATGTTAAAATAAAAATTGCTCTATATTCACGGAAGGGTTGGATGCATATATGCGTATCCTGTATCATACAGGATAAACATGTGACATTGGTAGTGGTGAAAATGAGCAGACACATTTGGAATTGGAACAATATAAATGTCAGGAATGAGTTACGGAGTAGGACCCAAAAGCAGGCAACCAGATGCAGAGTAGATATCTTCAAGGTGTTTATTTAACCATCAATCAGGGGTATTCAAAAAGGCAAAACATAGGCAACATCAGACACAAAGCTCACTCGACAAAGGTCTACGAACCAACAAGGGCACACTGCAAATAAAGGGCTTAAACACAGGATAGGCTAACAGGCAAACAGAACACAGGTGACTAGGATACAATAATCAGGTAGGTAAGACAGAACAGGAAACACCAACAAGAGGCAGGAAAGCACAGAACAATACTACAAAACAAGGCACAACCAAAACAACAACAGAGTAACAGTAAACCAAAACCAAACACCACAAGGCCAAATACAGAACATACAGAATTAGTCCAAAACCTACTTAGGTTCCAAGTGTTCAAGGCAACACACATGACAAGCGCTTTCTTTAACATTCAAGGCATAACATTCAAGGTATTACAGAACATGAACTAAACACAAAATGGTCATGTCATAATAAGAGTTCAGGGTTTGGAGCCATGAGTCACGGCTCAAATACAAAGGCAGAGGGGTGGGGCGTGACAATAAAATTGAGGCTGATAAATGGGTTATTTTACTTGATTGGAAGAAAATGGTGACCCACCTGAAATTTTATTTTCTGTTCATTAAAGAGCTATACTATAGGGGCACCTTTAATAATTATACCAGCTGTGTATCCTCTCACATTTTCACCCTTGTGGGATCCTGGGTAGTGGGTATAGAGTTATGGAAAACCAGGAGAAATACTGTGGATGGAGCGAGATCGCAGAGTGAATGAGGGAAAGAGGAACAGAGAGAGACGAAAGAGAAAGCCAGACGGATCGCCTGGATGTTTTGTTTCCAGCCGAGGTCACGGCGGGACTTTGTTTGCGCCGTCCATTCTCCTTCCCTGCGATTGTGTGATTAAGCATGGAGCTTATGAGAGGAGTGCTCCCTGCTCTGTGGCCTGTCTCCTCACTTTCTCCACTCACTCTGATCTATGGTAATGTGGGCCTACGTGGAGAAGAGCCAGCACCACCCCCCCCCCCCCTCTCCTGCTCTGACTGGCTTAGATATCTCACAAGCTTGGAAAATGAAACATATCCATCTGTGTGTTTAAGGAATACTGTCGGACCCCAAGGCCTGATGATCTGTGCTCCTCATTATAATGGGCACGTCTGTGTCTGTGTGACCATGCAGTTTTATTTCCCTGTGGAACATCTCCATTTGTTTTGTGGCTCAAGAAATCTGCACTAGACTGAGAAGTTAACACATGTTCTTAACCCATTCTGGGCGGGAACCCCTATTTGTATCTTACCCCCTCAGGCCGGGCACCCATATTTGGGTTCTGTACAGTATGTACAGTATTCAAAAATGTAAAAAAAAATATTCTGCTATATCAATATTTGAAGTTTTTCAGAATCCTTAGGTCAGGATTTAAAGACGTTTTTAGAATCGGCCTTAGGCCTGAATGGGTTGCTGCACAGAAACTAACACCATACCTGCAAATGTGGCTGTCTATAAGCATCAAGGGTTGGATTGGGGGTAAGTTCCTGCGACATACTAGGGTCAGGTCCAGGGGGTGTACTTGCATCAAGCTGCCTCACGCTACAGAAACAGGAGATAGGCTCCTCCTGCCCTATGGGCCTCATGGCTCGGCAAGGCTTACTTACTTACTTACTTACTTACTGTATATTAATTAACGCAGGGGGATATTTCACAGTTGTAATACTTATTATTTCAGTTGACCAGCTCTGAATCGCTTGTTTCTCAAACTCACTATCTTGGCTTCATAACATATGGACCGTGGAAGGAATCAGCTCAGTGGCCTTGTGCCTGAATGTCTGCCCTGAGACCGGGAGGTTTGGGGTTCAATCAATCCCAATCATAACCAAGATTGAAAAATCACACTCTTGTAAAGCGAGGGGCACTGCTGGACATCTGCAGAGGTTTCCTCTTCACAAAGGTGTGAAGAGGACAGCGTTTGTAGAGAGAGAGCAGGTATCCAGCTCTGAAGACCTCCTGGTGTGTGTGTGTGTGTGTGTGTGTGTGTGTGTGTGTGTGTGTGTGTGTGTGTGTGTGTGTGTGTGTGCGTGCGCGAGCGAGCACGACTGTGCATGCGCATGTGTTGTCCTAGAGTACGGATGACTTCATCTGTGTGTCTTCTCTTAGGTCGGTACTCTATCTTTGATCTGGGCTCAGTCATATCAGAGTCCACTGGTATATTTCATACAGGCTAACACAGAGGTGTGCTTACTGTTCAGAGAAGGAAAGGAAAGTGTTTGCAGAGAGAGCAGGTCTCCGGCTCTGAAGTGTGAGTGGGTGTGGGTGTGTGTGCGTGTGCAAGCAATATCCTAAAACAGGGATCACTTGCCATCACTGCAGGGATCTGTGCTCAGTCATATCAGAGTCCACTGGCTGATTCTGTACAGGGCAGGCTAACAAAGAGCTCTGAAAGGAACCATTCTGAGGGAGGGAGCTGGGCAGACCAGGGGAGATAATTATATGTGACACAAATTACCTTGGTAAGGTCTCTTCATTGCTTTATCGAGGGGTCAGGAATCAAGACCGGCTGATTTCTGCTTAGAAAAGAGTTAAGCGAGCTTGAAATATTTTTAGGATGAATCATTTTTTCACTTGCATCGGCTATAAGTACTTGCACCTTAGTTTGTCCTCATGCAATAGTTACTCATCCTTGTTTATGGGTGTCTAGGTGGAGTAAGTAGAGGAATTCACAAGGCTCCTGCAGGGGCCTCTCCTGTAGTTGTGAGTGATTGAGTCCTGTCATTGATGCTAACAGGGTCCTTGGCTGCTGTTATGACTCTGCAGGGCTGCTGTGACTCCCACCAGTCCCTGAAACACACTGAAAGAGACACATTTACACACAGTGACTTGACCTCCCCTGTCACTTCCTCCTACTTTACAGCAGCAGCAAGAGGACATATAACACACGCACGCACGTACGCTCGCACGCACGCACACACACACAGAGTTCAGAGAAATGTAGAAGGCCTTTTAAAAAATCAATCTCTAAGCTTCCAAGCTGTCTCATTTCCATAAGGCTGTGTGCGTGCGACAAGCATGCGTGCTTGCGTGAGTGCATATGTTTGTTCATATTCAGCTCACTAAATATACCATTGATGGACAGGTCTGAAATGACAGCACCATTAATATTATGCAACGTAAGAGCATCTGTTATACCTGAATAACTGATGTGAAATTCCTCGCAGACGAGAGTCAGGGTTTGCAGGTGACAAATGAGACGAGAGAAACTACTGCATTTTAGCCTAAACTACACGCACACGCGCAAGCACACACGCACACATGCACACACACAGCTGTATTTGTCGATCAAAAGGCAACACAGAGATACAGTCTCTGTAGCTCCTTCAGCCTGCAGAAAGTGGGTCTGGAAGACTGCATGCCGCAGACTAGAGATCAACCCAGGGACGTCAGTCAGGCTGCATGGCATCACATCATCAAGTTCAGAGTGTTGGTTGTGAAGCTGCCCTTATAGTGTCTAAGACATTGTGAGATACCTTTCGAGTTTCACTGGAGGTATCTCACAATATAGACTCCTCTCTTCCTCCTCCCTGCTTGTGTAATGGATGGTGATGATGGATCACTTAGGGGAGGTGGTAGAGCTGGTCTGACCACTCGAGTTCTTTGTACTAGAAAACAAAATCCTCTCCAAAGTTGTGAACCCTGTCTTCTTCTCCTGCTTAATCGGAGTCCCTCGAGGCTCTGTACTAGGCCGCTTCCTGTTTTAGCTATACACTAAAAATCTTAACTGAAAATAACACAATCTACAAGCTCACAATCTTGCAACCGGTAATAGTGGACTGTTATTGTGCAACTCGGTAATATTAATAGATACAACCCAAAGCCTCATAATGCTTTTATATCACGGATTAGTTCAGTAATGCCCTGCATGGCAGATGTATACCTGCTAATTTTCGACAGACAGACAGACAGACGTGCATGTTTGACGTACTACCGCTGTGCTGCACTGCACCATATGAAATGCACCTTTTATTCACAATGAATTCACCTTTTTTGGTGCTCACTGTTACGTGCCTGACTGTCTGTGAAAGAAAACAACTCTTCAAAATGACAGTGCTTGGTTTATAGCCTATATTATTACTCTATTGCTCTGTGTTCACCCTGCTTGCAACAAGGAACTGAACACATTCCACATTAAGTTCACATTAACCACATTGAAAAAACTATCCAGTCGATTCAGCAAGCGTTATTATAGAGAGCCGTGAGGCATTCTGGTATAAAACCACTGAACAGATCACTGTTACAAGCAGAACCACACAAAAAAGGGACTTGTGTGTGCGTGCATGCACATATGAGAGAGAAAATGAGAGTACATAAGTCATGTGCATATTCCTATTCCTACAGTATATGATATCCTATATTCCTATACTATAACAAAATATTTTGCTCCGACAAATACAGTTCCCCCCCCCCTTATTAAGTCATTCAATGTGTTATAAGTATTCTTCTGTTACAACATTTGAGAAATGTAATGTGCAATTGACATTTTTTAAGTGTCGATATTTTTATATCTTCCCCAATTTATAGTATGTCTTTGTAGTGTCTAAAAATATTTCAACCACCTGCAGTATTTGAGATTGCAAAAAAGAAAAGCAATACCCAAACAATCCAATTGAAGTATTAACATGAACGGTGTGACTGGCATTTTGATAAAGCAGCTCTGAAGTCGTGTTTGAAAATGTTAGACATGTTTAAAAGAGCATACATGACAGCTTGTCCAATGGTTTTCTGCATTTTTATTAATTCATTAACCTTTCCTGCTCTGCGTTCTGGTCTCCTGAGCTAGAAAAAAACAGCGAAAACAGCGCTAAATAATGCTTCTGGGCAAGCAGCACTGACAAACATTAATTTCCCTTCCCCTGAGCGGGTCGATCCAAGGATATAGCAACTCCTGCGGGCATGTTTACTCTGCCTCTGTCTAAAACTCTATTATGTGCATCCGTTTTGATCTTGATCATGAAACATTCTAACACTAATATCAATGTGAAGGAAGAAAGAGAACAGTCCAACTTTGTAGGCTGAATGAACAGCTAGCGTTTGTTTTTAAACATGCAAACTGATGGGTAACACACTTAGATTATTTTGTGGCTCTGAGACATTGTTTGAATATTGACTATTGTACTATTATTGTACTATTGGACGGTGGGAGTTATTGGAAACTGGCCTATACCGCCATGCCCACTTAAGCCTCTCCAATTGATCCAACATGCTGCAGCTCGCTTGTTCTCAACCAGCCAAAATTCTCACGTCTCCCCCCTTCTCCTCTCCCTCCATTGTCGCTGTCCGCACAGAGTACAAAACATTGATGCTGGCCTTCAAAGCAACCAAAGGTATGGCACCCCCAAACCTTGCAAGTCTGATTGGACCCTACAAACCCTCCCGCACACTCAGATCAGCCAACGCAGGGAAGCTGGAAGTACTTCCACTAAAAATGTTGGGACAACGCTCCACACGTCCCAAACTCTTGACTTGACTATTTCCGATCCGATTCCGATCATTTGATTTTGAGACATGCCGATACCAATTTTTCCCGATCCGATCTTTATATTTTTATACAACACTTCATGTGAGAAATGTATGTCACTCTAGTCTAGTCTGTTGCCTTTCAATTAGGCCTATTCAAGAGCAAAACTATATGACTATACTTTTATTAGAACTAGAAGGACTGTCATTGTGGGTTTTTTACCAGTGTCTTGAAAAGCACTGGTCTATGAATACCCATGAAAACTTCGACATGCTAGTCATACTGACACGTAGTTCTGTAGTTCTGATTGGCTGCCTTTCTACGCAACCCATAGAGGGGGGGACGCAACAAGACACTTTAGTCGAAACGTTTGAGTCTCTTTTACAAGTGGGAACTGGCCAAGAGGCAGTAATATAACTGAAGAGCGGATGAAGAGCGTCTGCTAAATGCAAATGCCTAAATTGTAAATTATAATTATGTAACAGGGCAGGGAATTGAAAAAGGCAGGTATAGACAGAGGGAACGTTGGGAACCAATTTACAATTTAGCCATTGAGCAGATGGTCTTATCCAGAACAATACAAGTGCTCAATCTCAATAAGCAGAGGAAACATGAGCTAATGAGCTCATGTTAACATGAGTTAACAAAGAAAATAGAAGTAGAATGCAGAGAGAACAATGTAGTGCCAATCAATAGTTGGAGTCTGGTCTGAACAGTGGAATGTTTGTCGGTGACAATAATGTTTACGTTCCCAGCAGCTAACTGCTACACCTCTTCCTGGGTGATCAGTTAATACGTCTACTGAGGTTATGCAAGCACATCCACCCAATATCCCCTCCACCCTGACCCCCATTCTCAGCACTGTCACTGTCTGGACGCTCTGCTGGCCACATATAGGGCACACAACGTGTGATTAATGGAGGTGCCGATTTAAGCAGCCATGTCCGAACCCACCGCTCATTCCTGACGCGTTTACCCAGTGCCCGCTCTGTAAAGGGCACGGACCCTTCATCTAACGTCACATTCCCACCTAATACTTCAGTAGGCTCGATGCGAATGGACGGAGAAGTTGGGATTCTTGCATATTTAATTTGCTGCGGTTTTCCTTCACACTGCGCTGTCATCCGCAGCAATTGGAAACGCAGCAGGGGGGACGTTTATCAATGTGTTCCATTCATAAACTAGCCTACACAGTGAAATCTATGGTGTTAAATTTATACTCATAATGTGCATATGTCGATTGTGTCGTGCCATCTGGGACTGGACCTCTCTCTCTCTCCCCCTTGCTCTCTCTCTTACTATAGGCTACGCACACAGCCACACGCTGTTCTTTTGGGCATGGAGGCCCAGTGCGGAGCACACTGAGAACAGACAGCAGAATGTTTACAAGTTTGTCGAGATGAAAGTCCCTATACTCCTCAGTCCCCACACAGTGACAGCACTCCATGTTTACGCACAGACAGACAGAAAAGTCTGGAGGCTACACTGCAGTGTTTTATGCGTTTCCTCAAGCAATTGATTAATGTACTCGTCTCGTCTCATCTCATCTCGTCCTCATTTCGACCACGTCTATCCACGGTAACGGGACATCTTTGCGCTGTGTAAAATATGCCTTCTCCGTCTCCAACTGTGTTTAACTCCTCACCCGCCACATTGTTTGCTTCATTTCCTTTATTTGGTGCGGATTGCATTCCCACCTGCACCGAATCGAAACCCCTGTTTTTGGAGTAGAATGCGGTTTGTTGATGCGCATTAGGATTCCAATGAGGCTTCACACCTGCCAAACGAAGCGAACTTTCCAACAATGTGCAGCAGGATTAGTTTTAACCGCAGTAAAGCTTTCTGGTGTGAATTAAGGTCACCTAAGACTCAACCTGATGGTTCACCACTGTCACTCACTACACCTGAACTATTTCCTAGAGACAATATTTCAATCAAACAGTGATGGGACTGTCATCATCTGACAGGATGGATTATTAAGTTACGGCGTAGCTGTCTTCTTTTGAGGATGTACCCAGGATATGCTGGTGGTGGTTCAGAACACAAGATTCGATCAGGAGGAAATTATATTTCAGAGATGCATCTAAATCCAATTACCAGGAATCAATGGGCATTTGGACGCATTGATTTAATGAATGAGCAGAGCTTTGTCACTTCAGATGTCTTTTCACTCTTTCCCTACAATAAAAGCTGCATGTTCAGGTTCAGGTTTATTTGTCATATGTACAAATACAAAATACAATGTATAAATACAATGACATTCACTGTGCTCTGAGCACTCTCAGTCTTAAAGACAACATTCAATATGGTCACAAGACCATATCGGTGTGGACCTATACATGGCTATGTCTGTGGCCACAGGGGATATACATGTACTAGTGTAGACAAAAACACAAAGAACGACAGTACAAAACAAAAACAAACAAAAGAAAAAACAAAATGCGTAGTATAGAGGAAAGTGCATTACAGTGCAAGGTCAGCTGTTCAGCAGCCTGTCTACCTGGGACGGGTGGTAGGCTACGTGATTTGATAGTGTTTTTTGGAAGGGAGTAGTTGGAACAGGGTATGGGCTGGAAACAGCCAGTTAAATGCTATACATACAACCATGTTAATTTGCTGCTCTGAGGGCAGCTTTTGGATGCTGTTCTCAGGGCAGCTTCAATGCTATACATACAACCATGTTAATTTACTGCTCTGAGGGCAGCTTTTGAATGCTGCTCTCAGGCAGCTTAAATGTTATACATACAACCAATGTTTGGTTTTTTTATCCCACGATTTTGCAACCCAGTTTTTTCACCCAGTGCCAATTATCTAATGTAATCCTGCTACACTTCCCCCCCCAACCTGGGGGGCAGCGGACTGACCTCATGCCAACAACCAATGTTAATGTGCTGCTCTGATGGCAGCTTTTTTTTTTTTTAAGATTTTTTTTTTTGCGGCTTACGCCTTTTATTGATTTTTGAAGGGACAGACAGTAGGCTGACAGGAAACGGGAGAGAGATGGGGGGATGACATGCAGTAAAGGCCGTGTCGGGTCCGGGAGTCGAACCCGCGGCACACTGCGACTGGATTACCAGTCCGGTGCCCAGACCGTTACGCTACGGCCTGGGCCGTGATGGCAGCTTTTGAATGCTGCTCTGATGGCAGCTTTTTAAATGTTGCTCTCAGGGCATCTTAAATGCTATACATACAACCATGTTAATTTGCTGTAAACCGCCTCCCATTCTTGCTGATTGGACCAAGTCCCCAGTGAAGCTCTCCAGTGTTGAATCACTCGGCCCTAGTGGTTAGAGCGTGAATTGCAGGTGGACCAGTGGATTTATGACGAGGAAACCCCATGCAGCTTGGGTTTACAATTTACAATTTAGGCATTTAGCAGACGCTCTTAATCCAGAGCGATTTACATTAAGCAATAACAAAAAGCATGGCATACATCACATACAGTATATACAAAGTAGTTATCATGAAACATGTGTAAGCTAAGAAAGTAACAATGGAGTATGTACAGTATATCATGAAACTATATATGTAAACTATACATACTATACTATATTATATATTATACATGTGTACTATAAAGTGCTATGACTACATAAAATGCAATTCTAGTGCTGTCTACATAACATGCTATAAGTCTGTTTAAAAGGCTATCTAAGTCTACATAAAGTGCTATCTAAGGGGGTAGGGCAAGTGCTACGCGCCATGGTGGAGTCTGAAAAGGTGGGTTTTCAGACTATGGCGGAAGATTGGGAGTGAGGCTGCAGTTCTGATTGTGATGGGAAGTGCATTCCATAGTTCTGAAGCCAGAAGGGAGAAGAGTTTGGGACGTGTGGAGCGTTGTCCCGGCCTTTTTAGTGAAGGTACTTCCAGCTTCCCTGCGTTGGCTAATCTGAGTGTGCGGGAGGGTTTGTAGGGTACGATCATACTTGTAAGATATGGGGGAGCCATGCCTTTGGTTGCTTTGAATGCCAGCATCAGAGTTTTGTATTCTGTGCGGTCAGCGACCGGGAGCCAATGGAGGGAGCGGAGAAGGGGGGAGACGTGTGAGAGTTTTGGCTGGTTGAAGACCAAGCGAGCTGCGGCATTTTGGATCAGTTGGAGGGGCTTAAGTGCACATGCCGGTAGGCCAGTAAGGAGGGTTTTAACATTGAGCGCTCGTTTGCACTTCCGCATTTGACAACCGACTGTTGGTCAAATGCGGAAGTAGACCGTTCTTCCAGGTGCCTCAAAACGCCACTGAGCAACTTCCACTGAAATGAATAGCGGGGGGAGGGGCTGTCGCTCCGGTTCGGCCTCTATCCTTTTATTACTCCATGGATTGGGCGGACGTGAGGGCCAATGAAATTAAATGCTGCCCTCAGAACGCATTCCAAGGCATATAAGTCACATCTGCGTAGATTTCCGTCCTACACAAACATTAAATTCCCATTGACAATGAATGGAGAATTTTACGTCAGTGGCTGAGCAAATCGTCTTAGTGTATTTGTGTCCAACACAAACATTAAATTCCCATTGACACTGTGGTGGCGGTGGATCAGGGCTCAGTGGCTGGATGGTGACCGTAAGGTTGCCAGTTCGAACCCGGGCTCCCCCAGAGTTAGTGTGGAAGTGTCCTTGAGCAAGACACTGAACCCCTAATTGTACCTGATGTGCAGGTTGGTGCCTTGTTGGCGCACTTCACAGGACTGTGATCTTTGAGGGGCACCAGCCCCTCCTATGTCCAGCTTTTAGTGTATGTCCTACACAAACATTAAATTCCCATTGACAATGAATGGACAATTTCAGACCCAAACAAAGCGTGCCGTGGGCAGCCCACATCTATGGTTCAGATGTGAGGGGCGCCCACCACACGTTAATATAAGAAATATAACGTGAAAAGACCAGAAATTACCCAAATCCATACAAAAACACACTTGTGTGAAGTGAGGGGGGCTCTTATCATCATACATCACATTCTGTGCTCACTAGTGGCAGTGCAGATTCACTGCATGGCACTATACGTTAGTGTGTTATTGCTGGCATTGAAGGGCTAGCGCACCTCATAAATAAGTGATGCGAATTGGCTTCTTAATATTTCTAACTACTGCATGGTGAAGAATATATAATACACTAAGTTGAAGTATAAGTCTGTGAAATTATTTTTGACAGGATAGGGGATGACTTTTAAGAGCACGTAAGACCCCCCTTTAACAAAGCCTCAGGTCCTATAGCAATTCCATGATTTGCATATACATTCCTTTATACAGGTTTCTCTAGTCCCTCCAGGGGCTCTCACTTATAACTCATAAAGGAATCCATACGAGATAAGAAACACAAATAAAAAAGGAACAGGTGCTTAGGAGCGCATTGGGAGACACCCACTTCCTCCTGCCAATTAAAAAGATCTGTTTTATGGCCCTTGAGATTCTCTTTTGCAGTGAGGATTTTCATTGCAAAGTGTCCTCAAATAGGAGATGGAGGTCATGGCTGGACCGGACTACGGGAGTCAGCGTATAGCAATTAACAGAGCAGAGGCATGGTCTGGAAATAGATCTAAATGAAAGAGCTAACGGAGAAAGTCCATCCTTGTCAGCAGCATCAACTGAGTTTTCTTCCACCCCAAAACCCAAGTCCACGGGAACCAAGACGTGGAATCATTGAAACATGGTAACAAAGAACATTCAAACAGGAGACAGGCTCAATGTGTGTTTTCCCTCTTGTTCCAAAACACTTATTTTATTCTTAATTTTCTACCTTAGTCTGTAGCTCTGTACATATATCCTTGTTTTTCCTTTCCGAATAGATTTGGGATAGACAGTGATGCTGGAGAAACAACATTATGCTCTTTTGTTAGTGGCCTACTGTAAGATCTCTTGCACTTCAGACACATTTATGTTAAATGTGACACACAGGCGATATGGATTATGGACCAGGCCACTGCAGGGGCCAGTGATGAGGTGATATGGATTATGGACCAGGCCACTGCAGGGGCCAGTGATGAGGTGCCGTTTCAAGATGGACCGGCAATCTAATGGTGTAAAGCAGAGATAATCCCAACCCCCTCTGGTGGTACTCAGAGGAGTCGCCCAAAAAAGAAGAAAAATATTATCAGTTGTGCTGATTAGACAAGAGTTTCATTAGAGCAGAAGCAAAATTAGCTTAGGAATGGAACAAAACAATTCAAATGAATAAATTACATTTTCCTCCTGGGTTAATCGCTGAATAGGATGGGGCAGGTCTACGCTATTGTATAACATCAGTCATTGTGGTGGTACTTGAGGGCCAGATATTTTCTGCGGTGGAACTTGGTATAAAGAGGTTGAAAAGCCCTGGTGTAAAAAGTCTGCCAGTCTGTAAAGGTTATGGAAGATGTGCTGCAGTCAAATATCTCTGTCATTCTGTATCTCTGTCATTCTGTATAATTCCAATCTGGTCTATCGGCCCAAGACTGGGGTCCCAGAGGATAACAAATGCGTGTCTGCATAATGCACTGGTTCTCAACATTGGGTCCAAGGACCACCAAGGGGTCCAACTTGACACTGACAGGTCTGCAATTGGGGTCCCGGAGATACCATTAAAAATGGTATCAAATGGGGTTCTGTTGGCTAAAGCATATCAGATTGGGGGTTCCTTGGAATTTAAAAAAGGGTTGCGGGTCAGTACTTCAGTCCAGCGCTCTCTATTATTTGAGACAGATTCTCATTCTGTGCCATCAGTTCTTGTTTCTCCTTCTCCAGTTGTTCTATCTGCTGCTTCAGAGCTTCGTTCTCCCGTCTGTAGATGTCCACGTTCTCCCAGGACGCTACTCGCTGCGTGTTGGGTCCGGGACCACACCTCCCCCTCGGGCTGGCTGACTCAATGCTCGTCAGCATCGAATGCTGGACTGCCGTGTCGACGCTGGAAGACCTAGCATATCCAGAAGTCGGTAGTCGGTTCCTAGGCCCGTACACTCGACGCTGCCGTTGATATTTATCCCAGTTTATCATGTCGGTTATGCGTTGTATGTCATTTTTCCTCTTTTCCTGTGCGTCCTTGCTGTGGTCAGCCATGACTAACACGGTTCGTTAAGACTCTTCTTCTTTTATGTAAGATTTATGTTTTGTGGCGTTGGCGCTCCGTCTTATATGAAGAGCTGCAGACTATGGCAGTACTCGGTGACGTCAGCGCCCACGGCAGCACCGATTGGCCGCCACCTCAGAATATAACCATCAACACAAATATACAGTATATAGAATAGAATAATTAAAATATATTATTAGCGAATAATCACATTTTCATTTACAGTGTCGAATAGCGTTTTGATAGTCGAATATTCAACAATTCTATTAATGCCCTATTTGGTATATTTCACCAGCACGTGTCCTCTCTCTATTTGACCACTATCTAAATCTTTTTCATTTTACTAATCCCATTCCTGGCCCCTCCATCTCCCATTTGTGTGACTGGGACCCCTTAGTGGCCACCAGGGGTGAGTTATTAGTGCCCAAGGAGGCAGAGAAATGATTTCATTGCGTATTTTCAGGTGCAGGAATGGATGGCTTTCGAGGGAGTGCTGGGGTGGAGAGAGCCTCTGTTGAGAATAAATATATCATCGCAATGCAAATCAACCAGGTTCTCCCAGGCTAAAAGTGGCTTCCAGCATTACTCACCCGTTCCCAGCTGGATCCAGCCTACAGACGTACCAGATTTAGATGAGGCTGTCTGTGTGGAGCAATGCACTCAACAGTGTCTTCCATACAGAAGCACGAAGCAGTGAGTTTGGGTTCCTGGGCGTTGATAATGTGAGACGCCGCAGCGGCTCGCCTCGCTGGATTTCCCAGGTGACTCCTGCATGCCGCTGTTCATTACCCGGCCTGACTGCCACATAATTAGGATGCATATTGAGGCGGGCAGGGAATTAGTTTATTTGAGCATATTTAAATATAAATATTATTAATTAATTTCATTCATACATTTATCAACCTCAAGCCTACTAAGCATTTGAATGCATTGCAGTGTGTTTGAGTGTACATTTAGTCAGCTCTTTGACTTCAGTATCAACACTTTGTCACGTTCAAAGAAGAAATCAGCAAAGTGGAAAGTAGTTTAACTGTAAACTGGATTTAAATTACTGTGCTTATGTACTGTACATAAATAAAGGGAATGAGCTGAGACCCAGTAACACTGCAGACCGTGCTGAGCAAACAAACTGAGGTAACAAACAGAAATTGATTTCACGCAGGTGCCTAGTGCCTACACTATAAAACCGATCGAACGAGGTGGCGGCAACCTAGCTCCTAAACAAATTACCATGCACCTCCTCCTGCATCATTATTCAATTTCAATTCTTCACTCGGAGCCTCTTCACTATAACTATGTTTATTTGTAGCCTACCTTCTGGGGAAAGGACTGGCAGGTTTCTGACATGATTTCAGATGCAGTAAAGTCTGCAGGGGATTGAGTTTGTTTTTGAATAAGTCAGTGTGAAGTTGCCCGAACGGCCAAGGCTCCAAGAACAGTCAGAAATGGCAGTTAAGGGCTTTTATTTTTATTTTCCCCAAACTCCTCCACAGTTTTCTTCAGTGCAATTCACAAACTAAATACTGGCCAACAATAGACCAACAAAATAAATACTTAGGTTACTTACTTACTTACTTAAGGTTAAACCTTGGTCACACAAGGCCCTGTAGTTCTCCCTCAGGACTGTTACCCGTGTTAAAGGTGCAGTGAAATTAAAAATACGTTTTTCACACTTTTAGACCATATCCGTGGTCATTATATGGGCATACCTAACAATGGATGCCAAAAAAATGTGAAAATTCTCATTTCTGTGTGTTTTTATATCAAAGGTCCATAAAAACGATTGCATTATTTATTTATTAAAACGAAAACGTGCTGCGTGATGACGTGTAGAGATACACATCGATAAAAGCCAATAACAATGAAGCTCACCCGTTTAATTTCCCATATTTGCGCGTCCGTCCATCACAGCTGCTACTGATTACAGAATACTCCGTTTTTATTTCCATTCCAGATAACATCCAGACAGTGTATTACTCGCTTTCAACTTAATCATCACGCTAGAATATGTATCTGAAAACATTATATGGAAGAAATAAGCCACATAACAGTAAACTGGTTGTGCTGGCCGACCATATGATTTATAAACAAACAACACCACGCTGTTGCGCCTAGCATAGCTACCGTCCCTAGCTACCGTCCCATCGCCTGAAGGGATGCGACGCTCTGATTGGTTCAGAAACTTCAGACCGGTGTTTCATGTTGAAACACCATTTTCATGTTGTTCACCATTTCCGTTTCACTGTGCCTTTAAAGCCCACAACCAACTAACCCACCTGTCCCTGCAGCCTCCCTTAAATAGGGGTGGATCCTACCACAGGACACATAACAATTAGCAACATTTCTTCTGAATAAATACTTAATACTGCCATAATAACCCCTTGCATAAAAGTAATCTAAACATTCATAAAGATGCATAACAATTAACAAGTATAACTTGGGTTGGAAACTCAATGACAATTAAACTCAAAGCATAGGAAACACCCCTCCCCTGCACAGCACTTAATGGCCCCTTCCTAAATCAAGGGAAATGCCACCAGCAGTGCAGGAGAGACAATTAGCAAACAATCAGTGAACACACAGTTTTCAATACTCAGTTTAAAACATTAGTCCTTACATGTTATAGAAAGCAGTTTCATGTGTCTTTTTATAGAGGGCACAGGTTGCCCCGTGACAGTCAGCCTTCAGAGATGTTGAAGAGGTTGTTGATGTGACAATCATGGCATTCTAATCTGCAGTCTAGTATAGTCATATGATCTCAATCTCTAATATTGCTAAACTAGGAACAGTAAAGGCAGTGTTGATGTACACTACAGTAACTCTCTGAATGCCTCTGTTACATTATATTCACATGGTCTTGTTTTTACATTTTAGTCTACTGTACATACACTCACACGCACAAACACACACACAAGCTTGCACACATGTTATTTATTTTTTATGGAGGGATGACAGTAGGCTGACAGGAAATGGGGAGAGAGATGGGGGGGATGACCAGCCAATAGGTGCCTGGACCGCTGAGCCACGGACCAGGCCACTGTATATAATATTCTGAAGAATGTCTGCCTTCACTATCACTGTGCGTTACACATTGATTCCAGGGGAAATAGTGGAGATTGGTGCAGCGAGTTCTCCTGTCTTTGTCCTGACAGATGAGCCATGTCTATCCAGAAGGCTCTCTGGAGATGATGTTCCTGGTAAGCCCTGGCCTGGGCTCCCATGCAGCGCTCAGCTCTCATTTCCTGCTCCTGGGTGATGAGTCTGTGTAGGCCAGAGTCTGCAGGCTTCATTGACAGAAGCAGCTGCAGAGAATAAAATGGTGAATCATGCCAATAAAATATTTGATTATGTGTAAAATAATAACAAAAAATAATAATAATAAAAAAATCGCATGGAAGCACCTGGGACGTATCCTCAGTGATGTATCCTGAGGTCAACGGGGTTTCGGGTCTACCAACATCATACCCCTGACCCCTCACTCAGGCGACCCAGCCGGGGTGATCAAGTCCCGATTTACATCCCAGTAGCTACCCTCAATCAGTCCCACTAGGGCAAAACCAGGGCCACACAATCCGTTGGAACTACTCCAGAACTACTCTGTAAGGGCTGGGAGGTACACTTCTGGCGCATGGAAGGACTAGGCTCTGTGGGTTGTCTCCTGTCCAGGCCCCTCCTACGTCTCACCAGGACCTGTGCGTTGCACCAGAGTCCCAGCACCAGACACTTCATTCAGGAGTGGTGGCAATGGTTCCGCAGGGCAATGGTGCTGCAGCTCCGCTTGCTGCTTGCATGGCCCTCCTAAAGGCCTCACAGAGGGTTGTTGGGCTTCCTCCTCAGGGAGGACACAGGCTGGGGCACTAATACTGCTCACCCGGGTGCCGTCTACATTCCGGCTGTCACCCATCTCTCCGGTGGTCACCAGACTATATCTGGTTGTCACATAGTCTATTCCTATGAGTAATAATAATAATAATTAAATATATATATTTTTTTTACAGAATAAAATGTTCTGTCATGATTCCCCAGGAGCTTTATTTCAGATTTGAAATTGGACTATAATGTGTGAGATCGGTCTGAAAAACATAATCCTAACCTAATCCTGCTGTATACACAATGAACAAAATGAACACATGCATGTACATGGCAATGATGACAAGAAGACGTCACCTCTAGGCCTATGTTTTCTCCAGCAGTAGCAGTACAATGAATGAAGGTTGCGAATCATAAGCACACTTTGTATAATGGCAGATTAACCAGAAGAATGAGCTGTAATAAAGCCACAGCGCATGGTGGAGGTCACCTTCAGGATGGGCTTATGGTTATTTGGGTCGTTTTCATGTTGCGTCCCTCGACAGTGTTGACATGAGCTCCTCGTCACGTGAGCGAGGGATTTTTCAAGCTGCCCAATGTTAGTGTATCATTTTCACACCACTGTGCTAATGTGAGATATGGCAACAGATTCAGGCAGCAGAGACAACGGCGCATTATTCAGCGCCTCGGGGGCCATGAAAAACGCAGCTATTAAACACAATTTGAAAGAATTCGCTTTTTGGCACATGAAATATTGCAGCTTCTGATGTATTACAATAATCACTACATTCCCTATGGATCACAGCACTCTGTGAGTGGTATTTGTATGTAGGCCGCATGCATGAGCTTTGTGCGGTCTTGTTTGTATGTTTTATTGTGTAGTAATGATACTTTTTTATTTAACCAGAAGATTAACTCTGACTCAAGTCAGAGGTAATTACAGCCCATACAGTAGTTTGTTGGTGCATGCTGTCCATATGTGTTGAGTAGTCAGGACTGTAGACATTCCCAGAGGATGCTCCATGAGAAAATAAATTATAAGATGCTGGAAAGTGGAAAACATGGACAAACATAGCTCACAAACATAGCAGTTTGTTTAGTGGAAACACAGATAGGCCTACTGAGTTTAAGGCCACGATCAGAACAGAAAATGACAAAGTGCCGTTGCGTTCTCACTTTTCATTCACATAGATGCATTGAAAAGCTGTAGTGTGCATGCCAGGGATCTTGGTGGTGGTCAAACTGGTCACCACCACCAAGATCCCTGTCACGCACTGCCAGATAGACCAGTCACACATGCGTAGAAGCACTTCTGTTCTACTTCCTATCACCTGTCTGTTTACATTAATGCAGAGTGGTTTCGAGGCTCTCTAAATTTGTATTCCTAGGATGAGCGGGGTGAGGGAGCGCTTGCCCCTCCAATAGGAACTCAAATATCGCCCACGACTTTGCACCATGTAATATTAATAAACATAGTGAGCTGACGTGAGTCATGACATCACATTTTGCAAATTCCCTGTGTTGACCATTTACATGGAGACGTGAGGTGTGGCGTTTTCAAAGATTTCCACTCTGAAAGGGGTTTTCACTTTGTTACATTTTCAATCTCCGATAACGCCGTCTAAACGGGAGGCCTATATCTGATATTTTATTTTGCCATTTTCTCTACAGACCGTTGCCTTAAGCCCAAACCACACCAAAGGGTCGGGTCGGGACAAAACTGTTTTTAAGGTCAACCACACCAATGCAACTCATTGCAACTCAATGAGTTGCTTTATTGTGGTTTACCTTAAAATCGTTTTGTCCCGACGTGACCCTTTGGTGTGGTTTGGGCCACCAATGTTCCTCAGTGTACAATGTACAATGTAGGCATTTAGCAGACCCTCAGTGTGACAGATGAATGCATTAATTTGGCTGTGGTGTGACTGAAAGATTGTGACAGCGCTTAAATCAACCTTGAGATGACCATCGTCCATTTTTTATTCATCAGCATTAACCAAGCAGGCAGCGGTGTCTGCTTCCTGCTGACCCCCGAACATCACTTTGATGTTAACTAGGCTCTCGTCCTGGCTAATAGAAACACACAATTTATTGACACTGGGAGATGGCATGCATTGTTTATGAGGAGCTCCACTGCTTCGCTCCGTATTTGCAAACACCCTACCAGGAGAAATTGACAAAAAGTGTGGTTGTGGAGGCGCTGTGGTGGACCCACCCCATGGGAACTGTCCAGGAGAGTGATTAAGATGCATGCTTAACTTTAACTTCTTACATAACCAACCAGTCAGTTAGCCAAATAACTGTGAAAGAGACCTTAGTTGGCACCACAATACTGGGATAATCAATGATTCATCATACCTAAGACACAGTGAGACAAATAAAGAGAAAGATAGCACATAAAAAAATAATAGAATATATATATTTTATTATAAGAAAGTAGGACAGATAATTTTGTAACTGAACACAGATGTGGCAACTTAACGTGGCAGAACAAATTACTGTCTGATATTATTAAAAAAAAGTCAATGTTGATACTGAATTAACAGGTGCTCCCTGAGGAACACTTCGACCATCTGGGTACAATTGACACACATTAGCCCTGAAGGGGTTCTAGAAAGTATGCTATTTTAAAGGCACATTGCTTGTGATTCTGTTCCATCATGCCCCTCCCGCAGGCAGTGTGACGATAATCCTGAAACAGTTGGACTGCACCTCTCTCATCTCTGCATCATCAGCATTCCAGACAGATCTTTGCCCACAAACACCGAGCATTTCAGTGCAGACAACGGGATAATAATACTTTTCCAGGTTTAATTCAAGCTTAGCTGCCTCGTCAGACGAACTTCATCAGAATGGAAGAACAGGTGTAAATAAGACGCTACAGTATTTCTTATACACAATTTGATGTAAATTCAGTTTCAGCTTCGCCCAGCTGATGCTGCTCGATGGTCACGATGAACGCTCAGGGCGAACCTGTTAGGGGTTACGTGTCTTAAGGGGTACTTCCACGCGTAAACATGGACAGGCCGGGAAGGGAACCGGTGACCTTCTGATTACACACTAAGCTACGGCCAGTCGGCCACCCATTTAAGCATATAGTGAATCTGTTAGTCATGTTATTGTTCTGATCATTTGCTGTATCATAACGTAGTATCATAACGTACTATAGATTCCTGGTGACTGAACACCGTAGCAGGTTTCATTGTGTTATTTCGTTGGATAGCTTCATTGTTCATTATTAATGGACCAAGAAGTCACGAAGTGACTTTGGTCACTTATTGTTTTTGTGTTTTTTTTTCTTCTTCTTCTCCTTCCGCCGAAAATAGCAGTTCTGGCTGAACCGTGCAGTCGGTTTTCGTGAAATCTGGTAATCTGGTAGAGGGTCATGCCAAATGCTGACTATGCGAAGCCCATGATGATTGGCCAAATGGTGACGCTATAGCACAGCATAGCTCATGAACCGTTTGACCGTTGGCAATGACACTTTGATAGACATATGTGTCTCCTCATGCCGAACAACTTTTGTTGACCTTTACATCACCCGCCATTTTGAATTATATGAAAAACAGTTAAAATGTATCTCCTCCCAGGATCTTTGATCAAAATGCACAAAAACTTTGTTTCAAGTGATTTTTTTTATGAGCCAATGAAAATTGCTGGTTTGTGAAAATTCTTCTTCTGCCTCTAATACATACGTACATGCAGCGTCATATGCTTATGTCACTTTACAGTATAGTAGAGGGTCATGCCAAATAGTACTGAAAGCAGTTTTACTCCAATTAGGCAAAGGGGGGCACTATAGCAATGTTTTGAAAATGAAACCTTTTAACAGTAATAACTCATGCTTTGTTTGGCCAAAATTCATGGCAATTGTTTCCACACGTGCCTTGACTCATGGGGAACACATCTGTCACTTTGACAAGTAAGCTCCGCCCTCAGTTTTTACGCCATTTTGAGAAAATTCTTATACCTGATTTTCTGCCTGGATTTTTGAGCAATCTGCGTGTAACGTCCTACACACAATCTATGGACCATTACGGAAATACCGGTTGAAGAGAAGTTTGTATGTGAAAACATGAACATCCAACACACTGTAGAAATGGATAATGACATGCCCAAAATGAGGACACACATACTGCTTACCAAAACACTGAATGATGTTACTGTTTACAATAAAAGAACTGACTGTGTCCAGATAGCTCAGTTGGTTGAGCTCTCGCCTTCGGACCACAAGGTTGTGTGTTCAAATCCAGGCATGGATAACTCAGCCTGTGAGTCTTATTCGTGCACATTGTTCTTTTTGCGTATTGTCTTCTTTCTTGGTCCCGCCTTATCGCTGCTTGCAGATATATATATATATATATATGTTTTTTTTTCCTAATACTGCTGTGTTGAATCCGGCCTGCATATTACGCTGAGAGGGTCTCTATCCACCATCTTGGCAGCCAAGGTGCGAGGGGACAGCTCCTGTTCATGAGATAAGTCTATTTACAGTGGACCACTACTTTCTGTTGCTGAGAAATTGGTATCCAGGGAAGATTAGTAAACACCGCTGAGATAGCAGCAGAGCATGGATCTCCCAGGAGAAATTATACACTACATTTCTCATGCATGGAAAAAGTGTTAAGACCAAAATAAAAAAATAATTGAATTGAATATTTACAAGTTCATTAGGGCTCTTCAGCTCAGATTGACCATTAACCATTTATTGCAAAGCTAGGTCACCTCTTTTTAAATATAAATATTTGATATATATTATATTATATTTGATTTGATTTTAAGTTTGATAAGCAGATTTGCTCGGTGGTCAAGACTAGTTTTTTTTTTCAATTTTAGACTGCTGGCCAGGCCCAGGATTAAGGACAATCTCTCCCAACCCGATCTTGAGAGGGTAATTCATGCCTTTATTTCATCGAGGCTTGATTACTGCAACTCACTGTACATAGGCATTGACCAGTCTGCCCTCAGACACCTCCAGCTTGTACAGAACGCTGCCGCCCGCCTCCTCACCACCACGAGGAGGCGTGATCATATTACTCCGGTCCTCGCCTCACTCCACTGGCTACCCGTTAGATTTAGTTAGTAGTGTGTACTTTCTAAACCCTGCCTGGCCTCCACTCGGCAGCATGGCCCATGGCTGTGTGTGACTTTGTGTCATTTGTCCTTGTATGCTTCAACCTCCTGTACAATAGGAATATAGAATCCAGGACATAGAAGCATCCATCCAGTCAGAATCAAGGTTGAATTGTACAAAGTGCAAGCAGAGTCGAGTGTTGTTGGGACTTGGGAACGGTTGGTTCCACAAACTGTGCTAACATTCTAAGGTACTAATAATAATGTTGATATCAGACATCACCAGCACACACAGACGCATGTGCTCACGCACACAGGCATGCATGCTCAATCACTGGTTTAATATAATACTCTATTACTTGGCCCACTTCCCTCACTGCCTTGGCAGCCATCAATCACAATATATGGCCATATGGGGATGCATCATCTCCCATTTAAATAACATCCCCAATTAGATATTCACAACGACTACTTTAGCTGTCACAGCATAATCTGTTTTAGTTGTTTGTGGTTTTAGTTTTTCATAACAGATGATGGAGGATGTATTTTTCTTGTCCAAGTGGATGAGTGGTGGTTATTTCGTGATTCACAGAGTATGCATATTTGCAATAAAGTAACTGTAAGCCGTTTTGTAACAACTGACTTGATCATTAATGTTTGAGGCCAGGGATCAAAAATACCCATAGAGATTTTGGTTATAGTAAAAAAAAAAGTAAAAAACACCACAGACCATCCATCTACAATCTTCTTCAGACAAATGCAAAAAAACAATATATGTTTTCAAAAGAAAGTTTACAGAAAACATCTGCATATCATCAAAAAAGTACAGGCTCTGTGGAATTGCTTTGCGGTCCTGGTGCCATGCATGTCAGTGCCTTTGTGATGCTATAGAAATAAATGTTATCATCAAATCTTTTTCTTTTTTCCCCATCCTTTGGAAGAATATGTGTAAATCATTGGCTGCCTTTAATAGTTAGCCAACCTGTATATAATAAAATAACAGGCTAATTGCACGCTGTTTGTCTTGGGGGGACATGTTTTAGAAAAGAAGGACTGCTCCTGCGTGGAGATTGAGGGTGTGTGTCGAGACCTGAGGGAAGCAGGCAAATAGATGGAGCTTGAACTCAGTCTCATCAGAGTAAACCTTAATATAATGACCCATGAATTCATGATGAATTCATCATGATTTATGATGATGATGATTCATCATGAATCGTCATTAGTTAACCATGATTTGTAGATGATTCATAGATTCTATCTGGAGGTAATTTTTCTCAATTCTATGCCCACGATGAGTGCTCAAAGGTGCGTAGTGGTCTGTCCGGAGCTCTCCCTGGTGCTTTATGGATAATTTCTGGACTCCCCCATTTTTCCCAAATCTATACCCAGGATGAGTGCTCATAGACGGGTAGGGTTAGTGAGCAGACTCGGTCTCTCTGGAGGTAAAAATGGGGGAGTCCAAAAATGATCCATAAAGCACCAGGGAGAGCTCCGGACAGGGTTTAGAACATTGGACCAGTCCTTTTTCCTCAGAGCTGTTGTTAGTGCTTCACTAGAGCAGTGTTTCATGAATTCTACGAGAGCAGAACGATTAGGGGAGGGGCTGATAGTGTGATGTCACTATATTACTGTTTTTTTCATTGGCACGTTTGCCTCTCAAGGTTTCAGCCTCCAGGAAGAAACCCTAAATACAAAGGGAAGACATCATTGCACATAACAACCACACCAAAGGGTCTAATGAAGTACTGTCACCTCTTAAACACATGACAAATGACATACTTCAGAGACATGTGCAGTTACATGCCAAAGATGTTTACCTTGTCCTGGCATTCTGGCAATCACATCCCGTTTGTCAGAAATCTTCATCCATTCTGCTACGATGCTTACAAATGGGTTCACCACATTTTCACTGGCGAGGTAATGGAGCAAGCATTCATTAGACAGCAAGGGTGTGAGTAGAGGATCATTTAAAATCCATTTATTACAATAACAGTGACCCCCCTTGAGGATCAATACAGGTTTATCTGTCTGTCTGTCTGTCTGTCTGTCTGTCTGTCTGTCTGTCTGTCTGTCTGTCTGTCTGTCTGTCTGTCTGTCTGTCTGTGACTCAGAGCGAGAGAGAGAGAGAGAGAGAGAGAGAGAGAGAGAGAGAGAGAGAGAGAGAGAGAGAGAGAGAGAGAGTGTGTGTGTGTGTGTGTGTGTGTGTGTGTGTGTGTGTGTGTGTGTGTGTGTGTGTGTGTTTTCTTCCAGTGTAGTCTCTTTCTATCTATTTCCTTCCTGCAGTGCTATCCTCATTTGCTCAGCTCATCAGGTAAAATCTAATTATCTGGTATTACCATAATAACTCTTGTCACAACACACCGTCAGGGTAATTGATAAGTAGGCATGTCTTCTAGGTGGAACCATTTGCATATAATTGTGTTAACTGATATTATAATGAATGTGAAAAGGCCTGATGGCTGATGCAAGCAGAACGGCTGGCCGGAGATGGATGGGTGTTTGAATTATACACAATAAGCAATATATTATCAGGTCTCAGCGGTCCACAATGCTCCATCCTGTGCTGGTCGGTGTTTATTTTCCCTGGAGTGCTGTGGCTGGAGTGTGCCTGGCTATAAAGCACTCTACTAGCGTCTAATGCCTTGGCTGTTCTCCCGTCCATCGCTCCGCAGTGGCTCCTTATGACATTACCCACCCTGTGAGCTGATGAGCTAGGAATAAGAAGAAGTGGTAATGGGTTTTATGAGTGTGAATAAATAGAATATGCAGTGTAGTACGTGAAGTAATGGGAGGTTTATTTTTACGCTGCATTTTCACAGGGATGATTTAAAGGAGAATTCCATACTAAAAGGCTTTCTTACCTTTCTTTGTAGTTGTTACGTCCCCATCAAAGAGGTCCAGGTGTTATATTTTGTGCAAAAGCTCCTTATTGGCTATTTCCCCTACCATAAGCCCTAAATGAATTGCATTGAATTGAATGGGATGTATGGGGTGTTGTGCTAATTCGCTTATTTCCATCGCTCAAAATTATAATTGTTTTGTATATATCCTCTCTTCATAATGTAAATAATAACCCAAGCGGCACACTTTACTACTTATTTCGATGGAAATAAGCGAATTAGCACAACACCCCATACATCCCATTCAATTCAATGCAATTCATGTAGGGCTTATGGTTTGGGAAATAGCCAATAAGGAGCTTTTGCACAAAATAACACCTGGACCTCTTTGATGGGGACGTAACAACTACAAAGAAAGGTAAGAAAGCCTGTCAATCTTTATTATTCTCCTATTAATGCATATGTAAAGCCCATTGCCTTTTAAATTAGATTCTTAAGAATGGCTTACAGTGAAGTTAGCTGAAAACAAAGAAATAAAGAAAAGGAGTGCAATTAGTCACTGACTCGCCTCAGCTCAATAACTCCTTTGTGTTCCAAGTAGCGTGTACGGGAGCTTAGAACCTGCTGGCACAGAAAGACTATAGATTAGACTAGAATAGAAAGGTCACTTCCTATTAGAAGTTTTCCTTTAGCAGAAATTACAGGTCAAGATTTTGCACTCGGCATCATGAATGCAATGGCGAGTGGGTTTATTGAATAGAGCTGAGATGTTTTGAGGCCTGGGTTGTTATTAGCCCTGGGCAATTTGCCTGCTTTAACTGATGTATTCTATCAGCGCTGCAGCTTGCATGTAGATTTAATACTGTGTGTAAAAACTAATTCACATGGAGAGGAATGATAGAGGATTGGTTGATGGAATAGCATGAGGGATAACTGGATCTCCCGGTCGTTGACAATCATAAGAGAAAAGTTGTCCTCTATGTGTGAGGATAATTGGCAGCCACCCCGTCCTCATGTCCCTGTGCTGCGTTTTAACAATGTGTCATTCAGACGAAGGCTCAGACACACTCCTCTTCCTCTCCTCCTATGACAGAGCAGAGCATTTGGAAGTGAGGTGATGGGCTTGACATGGGAATCAATCCAGCTGTCAGCGGTGAGCAGAGGACAGGAAAGGCTCTGAGGAGGTTGTATATGTGGGAATCTTGTGGGATGAGCCAAGGAGCCTCGCTAAGTTCATGCTAGAACTTCATAAATGTCAGGAATGGACAGAGAATTCTTAACCCATTAAAGCCGGGTGAGTTCCACCTGGACAATTATGATTATGTGATTTTCATAATGTTGCTGATGTCTGAGGTGGGTGGCTCCTTGGGTAGCTTAATGATGCTCAGTGATCATAGAAGGTAGTTAAGTTAGTCTGGAAAACGATTATATATTACAGGATTTATTATTTTTGACACTCTATTCTGACCATTGATGTTTTTAATTATGTCCATCCACTGTCCTTGCGAAAATTACTCACTATAGGACATGAAATAAAATTAAAATCACCTTTATTATAATTAAGGTTATCTTGCGTGAGTGTGTGTGTGTGTGTGTGTGTGTGTGTGTGTGTGTGTGTGTGTGTGTGTGTGTGTGTGTGTGTGTGTGTGTGAGGGTGTGTGTGTGTGTGTGTGTGTGAGTGAGCGAGTGGGGGGAGGTAGAGAGAAAGAGAGGGGATGTGTATAATGTTACATGGGGGACAGATACTGTATTACAACGTGTGTGATGGGAAATACGCTGTAACTTAATGCTTGTTGAATCTCTTGCGACTCAACTAGGCTGAACAGTGTGGGAGTGCTGGTAGGAACACTCCCAGACTGTTACAACTAATGACTGCAGGGAGTTCTGTATGTAAATGAGTCTGAAGTCATTTGCTCCACCATACTGTAAGTGTTGTTCATACTGTATGTGAAGGATGGGAACGACACACAGCCACCGCTCAGGAAACACAAATTAATAATAATTAATAACTTTGCACGTGCGCTCCCATGGACACCCATGCACTCATACACTTCCTGTTGTCATATTTGTTATATAGGCTAGTAAGTGTTTATGTAGGTCAGTAGGGAAACTGAGTGAAGGACTGATGCTGTGACAGTACTTTTTGTTCATTTTATGGCACATTTGAAAGCAGCTTACTGAAATGTGGGATATGAACCCTGCATAAATGTTATGATGACAGTATAATTATGAAGTTCCAGCTCCCACCACAGTGTGGGACGTCTTCCCTGTCACCTTGTTGAGAGCCAATGGGCTCTGCAGGGAGCAACTGAAAAAAGACATAACTTCAGAGGAAACTCACATCCTTTTATACTTTTATACATTATGATGTTTTTCATCACCGTGAACATTGGGAATTTGGAAAGTCCAACTAGTGGGAAGGATAACATTCAAGACGGGGCCTCTGATATGATGGCAAAGTGGTTAAGCAGGGTACTTTGTAACTGACAGTGCACCTGCTTTGAATGTTATCAACCGATAATAATCACCAGTAGGTTGCTTATCAAGACGATCTTATCGACTGCATGTACAGTATACTGGGAGCCTACTGGCTGCGATTAGGAAACACGGAAGTGAAACTGACTTACGTGGTCGTGGCTGGTTAAAACTGAGGTTAGGGGACTTACGTGGCCGGTTAAAACTGATATGAGGTTAGGGGACTTACGTGGCCAGTTAAGACTGAGGTTAGGGTTAGGCTTAAAGGGATACTTCACCCAATATCGTTTAGAATATTTAGAACACTTCCCTGGGGTCTTTATGTGTGTTTTAGATATTTCAGATTTTAACAGTGTCCATGATGTCCATGGCTCACTTCCTTCCTGGACTACAATTCCCATAATGCTTTGGTGAACTGCTCCTCCTCGTAGATAGGGGGAGGGCTGTCTTTACTGAGACAACATGTAGTCCAGGAAGTAAGTGAGCCCAGTGTCCAAATCTAAAATATCTAAAACCACATAATTACACATATAAAGACCCCAGGAAAGTGTTCTAAATCTTCTAAACGCCATTAACGTATATATTCTTTGCAAAAAGGGTGAAGTGTCCGTTTAAACTGCGTTATTGAATATATATTCACCTCGGTTAGTCGGTTCGCCCCGTTTGTGCCGCATCAGGTCGCACCGTGCCCGTTCGTGCAACTTCTCGTCTTTGCATTGACTTTGTATGTAATCGCACCGCTTAGACCAGTAGTTCCCAAACTGTGGTGCGTGCACCCCTTGTGGTGCGCGAGAACATTCTAGGGGGTGCGCGACATGAAAAGGCGGTGCTATGGTTTTATTTTAAATATATTAACATATTATGCCAATATATGGCAAGTATATGCAGAATATAGCCTATGCTGCATATATAAGCCATATTCAGGTTCATATATGTGCATATATGTGGATAAATAGGAAATGCATGTCCCTATATAGTTTATGCAATTTATATTTCCATGTGGGGGGGTGCGTCAGCTAGGTCAGGACTGGTAACAGGGGGTGCATGGCCAAAAAGGTTTGGGAACCGCTGGCTTAGACCATCAGATTTAACGTGTCACATAGGCTACTCTACTGTGTCAACAACAAAACCTGTTGATTTGTGGGTGGATATTTTTCAAAACACACGGTCACGCGCGCACTCACGCACGCACGCACACACACACACACACACACACACACACACACACACACACAGGCATTAGGCAAGCAGTCTGTGTAGAATGTGTAGAAAATCAGACAGACTTAACTATTAAATCTACATCTACAGTGTGCTGTTTGAGGGGCGCTATCCCCTGCTATATTCAGCTATTAGTGTAGCTTTTCATCTTACACAAACATTAAATTCCCATTGACAATGAATGGAAAATGTTACCATAGTGTCTGAGCAAATTGGCTTATATTGTCTAATTTTGTATTACACAAACATTAAATTCCCATTGACAATAAATGGAGAATTTTACATCATAGTGTCTGAGCAAATAGGCTTAATGTGGCCCTATCTTGCACACATGTTATGTTGGGCTGAGCATTACATTGGGCTTATGCTGCCCCCTACTGTATTTTTTTATGTCTTCCTGGATAACAGTGAGTGGTATGGATCTGTCACCAAGCTGAGAAGTATAGCCATCTGTCTGTGTGTGCTCATTAATGTTCCTAGTTCTACCATTACAAGTATACAACACATGCACACACACACACGCACGTTCTGTGTCAGTGGGCTCATGCTGTAGAACTTTAGAAGTGCACATTTGCAGCTGTATACCGTCTCTGTCCTCCGCCTCCACTGTTTACATCTGACTGTCACCTCATCCTGTCACCACAATGTGTCTTCATTTCTCTCCCCTGACAATTCGTTCCTTCCTCTCTACAAATACTGTATGCGGCCTTGTTCACCTCTTTCAGTGGTGGTAGCGTCATATCCACAATACATTGATGTGGAAGCTCTCTCTCTCTCTCTCTCTCTCTCTCTCTCTCTCACGTAATTTTAAAAAGTCCCATAGCTTGCAGCAGAATAGGGTTTGTGCATTAGACACTAACCTTAAAAAAATGTCAACGTTTCTGCATATCAAAACATTAGTGGCAGAAGTAAAGCAGATGTTCCCTCCACATCTCTGGAAGCTTGATTCCAGAAAAGCATGGCCTGTTTAACATTCCTGCTGCTGGAGATCGCATACTATGCGATCTCCTGTTATTATTATTGAAATTCTATATTGGGAATAACCTCGTTTCAAGGGGGTTCTGATTAGAGGGCCAGATAACCAAGATGTATTAGCCCTGACAATTATTAATTAGGGAGTGTGGCCAGCAGACTAATCCTGTTTTCACTGCCTTAACGTGTCTCTAACCCTCCTTAAAGCACCGAGATCACTAGAGGAACACTTCAAAGCAGCAGCCATGCTTAAACCACTTCACACATTTAGAAACAAGTGTGCTGCAGGGCTGTGTGTGTGTGTGTGTGTGTGTGTGTGTGTGTGTGTGTGTGTGTGTGTGTGTGTGTGTGTGTGTGTGTGTGTGTGTGTGCGCGCGCGCGCGCGCGTGCGCGCGTGCGTGCGTGCGCGCGTGCGCGCGTGCGTGCATGCGTGCGTGCGTGCCTGCCTGCCTGCCTGCCTGCCTGCCTGCGTGTGTGTGTGCGTGCAAGTTCTACCTGACTCGTACACTTTATAAGTTCTGCTTGATCTCAGTAAGGCCCAAACCACACCACTGCAACTCCTTGCAACAAAACAAACCACACCACTGCAACTCCTTGCAAAAAAAACAAAAAAGCAATAGTCACAAGGAGTTGCATGTTGCAAAGAGTTGCATGGCGACCCTCTGGTGTGGTTAGGGCTTTAAGAGCTACTATGTTATTGATATAGAACATCATATCACCAGTCAATGCACAGAGGTACTGTACCTTGTAATGTTGTCAGCAAAAACAAACAACACTGAACTGGTATCAAACTGGAATGAAAGCGTGCTTGCCTTCCTGCTGCAGATCACACCGTCTTTCGTACAAGATAAAAAGAAATATGCAGTTGATGAGGATATAGTCACCTTGACAGTAAAAGCCAGAATACAGGTCCTTCCAACCAGACTCAATCTTTCTCTGTGGTATCCTAATAAATGTCCTCCTCATTGTCTGTCTGCAACGTGACCACAATTCAGTTACATATTCTGAATGGCTACTTTATATACTGTATAAGGAAATCCCTCATCTGATTTTGAGATAATATCTGTATTGTGTGAAAATGGAAAGGTTGCCATGGTGATGGAACTATAGAGGAAAGACTACTGGGTTAATGGGGGATGTCCTCCATGGATCATGAAGCTGCACAACACGTTATATGGCAATGCAGCTGATTGATGGTCTATTGACCCAAACAACAGCTTGAGGTTTTGTAAGAAGATGGTCTGTGGGAGTGTAGCCAGCTGCCCCAGCCTGTGTGATTTCTGGTCTAGAGGGGCGGATGCCGCAGATCCTATTCACTGCCTGCCCCTGCCCTCCTCCTACCCTCCCCTCCCTGGTAGAAAACAGCGGAGAACACTGACTGGTTAGCAAAATACAAGTTGACTCCTACTTCCTGTGCAAGATTTTCCAATGGGTTTCCCAGGCTTTTCTTTTTTAGCCGAATGCGAACGAAAATAAAAGCCTGGGTACAGAGGCTAGTGGGAGTGTGATGCTGTGAATTCTCACCTTCCACGACAAGCCCTTAAACAAGGCACATAGTTTCTCCATGCAGAGCTGCTCACTGGCTAAAAGTGTATTGTGAGGCGTATTGAGGTAAGCATGAGTTTAACTGTACGACTCTATATAGGCTCTAATGCAGCCTGATAGAGAGTTGTGGGTTTGATTCCTGAGTCTGACGGCCTTTGCTGTTTGTCACTATCTCTCTCGCTCTCTCTCTCTCTCTCTCCCTGTTTCATGTCACATTCTACTACTACTATCTGAGTAAAATAGCATGACCTGGAGTACCACCATACTTTTTACGACCTGGAGTACCACATACTTTTTCTATTCAACCATCTTTTGGTGTTTCTATCTGCACCAATATGCAGCTTCCCCAAGCGATTAAAGCTTTGAACAAAATTTTAATGGTTCCTCACCTTCATAAAAAATAACTTCAGAACAGCATTCCTCATGGCTCCTTACCTGGCTGCCAGTCGGTTGACTCTCTGCCCCCCTTTCTGTGTCTGCGTCCATCTGGCTCCATTGTTGATTGCAACCAGCCTGGCTGATGAACTTCAGCCTGCATGTAGAGGCAGGGAGGGAGTCTCCAGCGAGCAGGAGCTCCCTTTAGGCTGGGCAGAGCTTTTTAGAAGTGCTCACTGTCAAGCTCTCTGAATTGAAAGTGCTCTCTCTCTCTCTCTCTCTCTCTCTCTCTCTCTCTCTCTCTCTCTCTGCTGCTTAATGGCCATACTGCTGTTATTCAGTATTTTACAGTTGACAGTTCTAATCCTTTTATGAGCACAAGGCGCAGATTAAAGTACTGCAAGTGGGAAATAATGTGTGTGGATTTGTTTGCCATGATTTATTGATTATGTTCAAGTGAGCTTTCTGGAAGGTTATTTTTTATAATTTGTATTATTTTTTGAATACAACTAGAGTAACATTGACATGTGAGAATAATCACTTCTGCATTGCAGATGAAGCCAATGACATCTTGCACCATTGTGTGTAAAATGTATAGCCGTATTCAACAGTGCTCCTCACAGCCCTCACAACATCAGTCGTCGTACTGTATCATCACTGTTGTAGCAGCCATGCAGCACCCTGCCAGAGGACAGACGTCCCCATAGTAGATGATGTCTAGTCCCTCGACTGTGAGTGTCTCTAATTAATTCCCTCAAGGCTCACGGGGGGGAGGAGAGAGGAGAGCTGAGAGAGGAGAGCTGGACTGAAGGGGGAATCATTATTGAAAGAGAGGGATGTAGAAAGAGACTGAGTGAGAAAGCAATGGACTAAACGCAGAAAAGAGTGGTGGAGGAGGAGGAATGATAAAGTGAGAGTCCTTTTGTAATTTCCTTCCACTGTTTTTACACGTCAGCTGTGTCCTCAGGGGCCACGCCTCCAATACAAAAACACACAGGCTGTCCGGCTAATTGGTAGCCTGACTGGCTTACTGGATTCGGTACTACCCCCCCCCCCCCCAATCAGGGAGAGGATGTCACACCACAGAGAGGCGCCGTGGAGAATAGGCTAGAAATGATTCACTGAGCTCGCGGCTGGCCAAGGTAAAGATCGATGTGAGGTTAACAAATGCACAGGCAGAAAAAAAAAGTTAGTTAAACAAACATTTTCATGATCTGTAAAGGGGGGGGGGGGGGGGGACTCCTCTGTCTTCACAATAATTCAGATGTATGGGGTGTTTGTTGTTTTGTTATTCTTTAGTACCCACCATGGAGGAAAGTGATGGCCACTAAATAGATAATAATCATCTAACAAGCTGGAGAGGCGTCTACCTTTATGTCTATGCACTTAACCGTGTTTATGTGCCATATTGGTGGATGTTCATAGAACTTCATGAGGGTTCAGTGAATATTGCATACATCCATGTCTCTGTGTGCTGCAACAAATGGCATGTGTATCATGTCCTGGAACAAACAATGTGTATTGTGTGCCTTGCTTCCTAATTTTTCATTGACAAGGCGCCATTTTTTCCCCTGTTAATGCTGTGGTCCGGCCGTGTGCTTAGCTCCATACAGTAGCTGAATAGTCACGGGTTTGAGGCTGTTGACTTGGTTCCTTTTCACTTGATGCCTGAAACAAGCAAGCCATTAGACATCAAACTAACAAGTAATTAGAGTCTGAAATTGTTCTGCAATGTGCTTTAAAATTCCTGAAAGGAGAAGTGCAGTGAACCAGCCAAGAGGCCAAGGTCAGGTGTTAGACGACAGTGTGATGAGTGTGTCTAATTGAGACAGAGCCCGGCGCTCCAAAAGGAGATTGACACTTAATCACAAATACATTACACCTCTGGGAATGGGCAAACTGCCGGCCCCCAGTCCCCCCCCAGCCTCCGGCCTGTCATTGTGATGACTCGGCACCCTATCTATATCCGTCTCAGATTTATGTCATCTGTGACAGGGCTGTGGCCTCGTCTCAGCCCCGCTGGTTTGGCAAAATTGGCATCCGTCCATCTGTCAGCTTCCCCCAAAGTCCTTCTGTGACGCGGTGGGCAGCAGCCTTTCACTGGAAAATCATCAGTCGTCATGTATACCCTGATGTTACAACTTACAACCCCTCAATGCCCCCAATGTAAATATGCAGATGGAGCTGAGGAGTGAGTCAGGACTAAGCATGTGCGCCTCCATCCACAAGGGAAAAACACAGGCAGTTTGTTGGTACTTTGGAGTGGTGGGACTGGGAAACATGGTGTGTGTGGACGGCTTAGCTGATATAGCACTGCTGAAGATTTGAAGAAACAAGTTAGATAAAAACGTGACTTTGCTGCTTTTAACTGCATATTGTCTGCGGGTGTTAATGCATGTTTGTTGTCCGTGTTTATTTTGTATCAATGCTTTGAAATTAATTGTTTTGTTTGTACATTGGTCAGCTTTGGCTGTTGTAAATGTGCTAGAATAAAAATAACTAGTGAGGCTGTTGACACTTGTCCTGACATGGCAGACACTTATTGTATAGACTGAGTATGAGTATACAGTCTGCATGTTTGTGTCACAGTGCAAAGGCAGGAGCTTTAGGACCCAATAACAGACAGATAGGCACTGGAAGATGAGCTTCAATGCAAGGTTTTTATTAAAAATAAAACCTTGCCACAACGAATACAAGGAACTTGAAGTACAAACACTAGTAAATCATGGATACACGACGAGCTGAACGCTACTGATATAAAGTGACGAACTAGCAAGGGAACTGAACAATCAGGGGAGTATACATAGACACAGACTAACTAGGCACAGGTGAAACAAAACTCAAAATCAAGACAGGGATTGGCTGGGGGACTAAGAGGACACAGGTGGAAAACAAAGACTAATCACAATACAGGTTAGACAAGGCAGGTACTACAGAACTACAGGGTCAGACAGGAAAGCACAAAACAAAACTACAAAATAAAAGGTACACAAGTTAAAGGTGAAACTCAAACTGGAACTAAGACACAGGGAAAACTCAATACAAAATCACGGGACAGTAAAACAATAACTAAAACCAAGAACAGGGTACACAAGAAAATATAAGACCTGTCACAGACCGTGACAGTTTGGGTGTAATGCATTTGTGTAGGGAGAGAGAGAGAGAGAGAGAGATTTAATTCATTTTAGGGTTATTTTGAGTGTCTTAGTCAGAGTGTCTTATTATACTGATTTATCACCGTCGATTCTTTAGACGTCAAGTTATCTGCCTGAGGCCATGCAATTAAATACAGTATGTAAGACGATGAATTTAAAGGTGGCGTGGATGTCTGGATTTGGCTGTATGCTTTCCTCTCATTGGCGGTCTGTACCATAAATGTCCCAAGTGGCGGCTCGTCCCGGCGTTAATATGTGTCTATTGTTTACCAAAGGACCATGTCACCATGGTACAGCAGAGAAATGCTAACACCATCTGTTTGTCTCTTTCTCTGGAATTAGAAAGGGGATACAGGGAATAGTTTGTACAGTACCATTTCCTCTGCTTCCTTCAGAGCTGAGGCAGCTCTCGGTCCTTGTCAGAGACGGGGGCTCTGGAGAGCCACTAACTGGGATGAAGGCCCAAGGCACCAGGTACTGCAGTGATGCTCCAGGGAGTCTTTACAGAGCAGCTCAAATGCCCCACATATACATTACAACACTGTTTCTCAACCAGTGGTCCTTGGTATAATTATAGGTGGTCCTTGGGGACATGTTAATCCTCTTTACCCTGTCGAGATGCATAGGGCATCCACCATGAGCTCTCCATATCACTCTCATGGGCCTGGGCTTTTGCTTCCTGCCAGCTCATTCCAATGTTCTTTAGGTCTTCAACCTACCCTGTTTCCTCTTCCCCTATGTGGGTTGTAGTCCAGGGCCTGTCTCATGGTGTTATCTGTGTTATCTGTGTCCTTTCTAAGGCTGTGGAATATCCAGTTCAACTTTCTCCTTTTGATGGCAATAGCTGCTCTCTGTCTACCGAGCAATCTTTGTTCCTACTCTCACCTATGGTCATGAAGTGTGGGTCATGACCGAAAGAATAAGGTCACGAATACAAGCAGTAGGAGTGGCTGAAGTGGGGACACGGTCTGTGGAGAGACAGACCATGACAACATCTATCTGTTCAACTGAGTCAACCTGCAAGTTTATTCCATTCTCCTCTCCCTGGAGAGGTTACAGCAGTGTTCGCTGATGTAGCCTTATCTTCTTCAAGTACTGCAATGCACAGTCTACTCCCATAATAGCCACACTTGTATTCCATTCATTATCCGGTCTGAAAGCAGATCTCGGCTCGCCTCTCTCTGACCACTCGTACCTACTTTTGCGTGTACCGGGGTCGTCCCCAGGGCCCGGGGTAATTGTCTACCGGCCGCTCACCTCTGTGATAAAGACCTGGAGAGAGAGAGAGAGAGAGAGAGACGGGCCAGTCCCTTCCCAGCAGAATCTGCTTTGAATGAGAGGTGGGGGTGATGGGGAGTGGAGGTACTGGTAGACATTTCAGATTAAGATGAGGTGTCGGAGCATTGACAGAGAGGTGGAGGAGTGGCATCAGAAGCAGGCTAAGGATGGCCTGTGGCTTTGTGCAGCCCAATTCAACGGTGTGTGTGTGTAGTACTAGACACTCCACAGACAGATACAGTTTTTCAGCAGGGGACTCACTCACTCACTCACTCACTCACTCACTCACTCACTCACTCACTCACTCACTCACTCACTCACTCACTCACTCACTCGCCTCATTCACTCACTCACTCACTCACTCACTCACACGGACAGATATTTCTTGAATTTCTAGAAGGATGCTGAGAGTGCTCGTGCGCTGGCCTTGATGCAGAGAATAATAAAGCTGGTACGAGATCAGATGCAGAGAAGATTGGGGAGCGTAGTGGGTAGAGGAGGACAAACAAGAGAGGAAGAAGTGAAAACTCCTCCACTCTACTTCAGTGTGCTATCAAAGTCTTCCATCTGTGCCTTTAATTTACTATCCCCCTTCCTTTTGTCTCTGCCAGGCGATAGTGTGGCAGAGAATTATGTTTTGGCCCCTGTCCATCCGTCTGTCCGTCCGTCCGTCCATCCATCCATCCATCCTCTCCAGCACAAAAGCGGTGCACACAAATTGTCCAGAAAGGCCTGTTATTATCTCTGTAGTCATGATGTGATCAACACGGATCCGATTTTCCATATTCCATCCCTTTTGGCTATAAGATTGGCTTCCAAAGTTTGCAGGATTGGTCCGTTTTGAATGAAATGCCTCAAATAATTAACTACTATAGGCCGAGGACTAAATGCCACATGAACATTTTCAAATCAGCCTCGTGGTGGGGATATAACAACAGGTCGATTTGCATTTTTTTACCTATAACTGCACTGATCTGTGTGAAACTTTGTATGCACTCCCTAGAAGCCAAGGAAAAACCTTTGACCTGCATTTTTCACATCTGCCATTTATAGCGCCACCAGGAGGCAGACAATTGTAAAACATTTTTTTTATATTACTCCTTCAGATTCTTCCCAAAAATTCCACAAATCGGTACACAGAATCTCTATAGTCATGTGATCAAGACGGATCTGTCCGATCACATGAACACAGCGTGCAATTTACGTAACATTTTGCACGCACATTCCTACTAGGCCAAGGAATAAATCCCACCCTTTTCACATTGGCCTGCACACCAGCAGTTGTAACTTATCTGACCTGGCGGAGACCTGTGCTCTGAGGAGCACTTTTTCTAGATTATTCTCTCCCTCCTCTTCCTGGCTCACTGCTGATTGCAATTTAATTTGCTGTTCCACAATCACTTTTAACTCTAATCTCAACCTTTTTCTCTAACAGTCTCTCGTTTTTCCATCGTGGCTTGACACAGATAGTGTCGCCCACAGCCTGTGAACAGGGTCGGGTCCACCACAGCTCCATGTGAATCATGATGCGCTGGATCAGTCCTAATCTTGTTATGGATGTTCCCGTGCCCTTGGAGCACACAGGAATGGACGGAGCTTTATCAGATTTCACTGTGCTTTGGAGCGTACGGTCATAGTGGTGTGTGTACTGTATGCGAGGTGTGTGTGAGGTGTGTATGCGAAGTGTGTACTGTGTGAGGTGTGCACGGCCGTGTCGGCCTCAAGATTATGTGTCAGCGATGCGATGATGGCTTCATTCAAACAGCAGCTGCTCTCCAGCAAAAATCCACTAAAATGTGGTCACAACAAGATGCTCTCAGTCATAATAGCCTACATTGCAATGCCAACCTCCTGCCCCGTACAGGCCGAGCTGGGCTTTCTGTTTCTTTAAAGCCTGACATATTCAGCAGATACAGCTCTGTTGAATATGTATTGTTTTAAGAAATGCATCACTCATCCCACATGGGAGTTCATTCTGTTCACTGATATCGTCTTACAAACATGGTAAAATACCCAACTATATTCCTAAAGTCAAAGGTTTTATGGTTCTTTGTTGTATGTCTTTGCTTATATCCACTGACAGCTCATCATTTGCATATTCACTCTACACTGAGTCTACAGGGACAAAACGACTGCGAGTAATGAATGCAAATGAACATACTGTATGTCAGAGTTGCTTTGTGTCTCTGTGAACACAATTTTACCTCATAATATCACACCAATTAGTCAGTCTCCTGTCTGTCATAACGACTACAGTATGTGATGAGTGATTTTTCACGGTTCACTTTCACTTTATAAAGAATATCAACGATCAAGAGTATCAACCTGCAGCTACTATGTTGCTTATTTCTAACCTAAATGTTTTCGGATACATATTTTAGCGTGCCGATACAATTAGTAATACACTGTGTGGATGTCATGTTGAATGAGATTAAAAATGGACACATTTTGAGGACACAATCTCTAGAGAGTTTGTAGTTTTAAGATTAGCCTAGTAATTAGTCTCTCTATCCCTATCTGTGCCTCTGGGGCACAGATACCCCAGGGCATGCTCTAATGATTTAGCTATAGGGCACCCGAGCCGGCGACCTGGGGAAACTTTGTAAAAGCTGCTGAAAGTTGGGGTAGGCTACAATTAACAACCTATAAGGCAACATTTTCAAAATGTCATTGAGTAGCATGTGACGTGTCAAACTAGGGGGTTTTAATTATTCTGAATCCATTCCAAGCAATCGTTTTGCACGTTTTGGGCTAAAATCGGCCATAGCCACTTTCCCAAATGTGATGACCTCATCACATTGTGATGACTGCTATGGCTGTGTATTGTATACTGATTGTATTGGAGTTTCTCGTGTGTGTGTGTGTGTGTGTGTGTGTGTTGTTCTTTTGTTTTTGTTACTCTGTTTACTTGTTGCATGCACAAGATATAACACCAAAATTATGATATTTATATTTTGCTACTGCTGTAACATTAAGGCACTACACATAACAACAGAAATCAATTTGATACAACATATATAATGTATACACTATACAGACAAAAAAGTGATTACATTCTACAGTTGCTAATGAGTTGAAGATATGCAAATAGTCAACTTGAATAAAAACAAAGCATAAAAACAAAACATACATTAATATTTTATATGACAATATACATTATGATTCATGGCAGCACACAGATCTTGAAGAAGAGATTACAGATCATTTGTCCCCTTTCTGCAGTTTCTTCTCATTCTCTGGTCTCTGTTTTTTAAGCTTCAAGTCTTCCAGAATGGTCCTCGCTGTCTCCTTGCCGGTTCTATTCACCACAGCTCTGACCCCCAGGTTATTCACATTGAAAGCAGTGATGCCCACATTAATGGCAGAGTTGACAGCCTGGTCTGTGGCCTGGCCAACTGCTGCCCCGTACTTATGCTGTACAGTGGTGACTGTCTCCGATGCTACATTCTGGATAATGTGCTTTGCTGCAACTTCCAAGCCAGTCCACATAGTCGCAAGACCTACAACTCCACTGGCAGCCACTGCCATGGCTCCATTGAGGTTGGAGCACATATTCTTGTCTTTCTTCACAGACTCTGGGATCAGCTTGCCTCCATGCTTCTTCACTTGTTGGGCTAGCTCCTGACCCACGCAGTTAGTGACAACAAACAGTCCATCTGTTAGAAGCTGGCTGACTTTGACTGCTCCTTCGGTGACTTGCTTGGCAGCAAGGAGCCTTTGTGCCACAGCGGGGCTGACATTTGTGGGTCTATTGTCTGGAGTGATGTGTTCCCTGAGTTTAGATGCCCCCTTATGAATGGCCTTTCCTGAGAACTTGGCTCCTTTTGTCAGACCCCGGCTCAGCCATGACGCACCGGTGAGGATGCCACTAGAGACCTTCTCACTCCACTCAGGCAACGTTTTTTCCTCCTCGGCTGCAGCAGTCTCCTTAAGGGGAGCAATGGGTACCTTCTGACGTAGATTGATGGCCTCTGCAACTCCATCTGGGGCCTGAGACCTGAGGTCTGTCATCTGGGCAAGCAAGTCCTTGAACAGCTCTCTGTCTGCATGCGGCAACTCAGAGGACAGTACCACCCCCACATAGGATCCTGGAGCCGTAGCCATCATGTCAGGGAACATGAACACCCCAGTATTACACAGCAATACTGGTGAGCCTGTGGCCGTGAGAGGGTACAGCCAGTCACACACCTGTAGAAATGCTGGTGGTCGGTTGGGCATAGTCTCGCAAGGCTCAGTAGTAAACCTCACCAGGCGCAGAAAGCCAGGGTAAGAGGGAACGCTCACTTGACCCTCAGGATTGACGAAGAATATCTGCACCCCTTGAGGTAGGAAGAACACCTCCTCTCCCTCCTCTTCGCCCATGCTCTGGAGTGATCGTGATGATTCAGACATATGGCTGTAGAAATCTTCCTCTACCAGTGACATCTCTCCTGCATCTGTCCCATAGGAGATGGTGAGATGGCCCTCAGTTGTCAGAGGGGTGCCTTGAACCACAGACCGTCTCGTGGGCAACGGTGACATGCCAACACTGTTGAGACCTACGGCACCAGCCAGTTTGCCAAGCAACGGTGGTGAAGGCCTCTCTGGTTTCTGTTTGGTGGGGAGTTTGGGGTACAGGCTTTCAGAGGGAGTGTCTGCATATACCTCAGCAGAGGTGTCCTCTGTCCTCTTCCCAGGTCTGAGCTGGTCTCTAACATAGCAAGGCATCTTTAATTACTTTAAGTGCATTATCTAATTCATCGTTTTTGTCTTTCTCCATTGAGCTCCCCAGAAAACAAAAAGCACATACTATATAACAAGACAATTGATCCTGTGGTCTCTATTGGCAGATAGCAGACTCCAATTTATACTTTCTGCGCATGTCACGCACAGAAAAATGGAAGCCCAAATATTAAGATAACATCGTAGATAAATGACATCATAGATAACTGACATCATAGCCTGATAACATGACTCCATTACGGTTACACTTTTAATAAGCCATCACTTCAGGACCAATCACAGTCTGGTAACATTGAAGTAATGACAATGTTGTATACTCTTCCTGACTTTATTCTGTCACACTTGTCCTTGCTATGAATAGTAATTCCTAAAATGAATATCTTATATCTAAATACTGAATTGAGTGACTTAAAAATTGTCTAGGGTGTTCACATAAGCCTGAGTAGACGATAAAATGGCCAAACGTTTTTTTGAAAGTGAAATATCCCTTTAAGGATTACGCGACATATGCCGCCGGCCCTCCCATCAGGCAGAACAAGCAGTTGCCTAGGGCATCATGAGGGGGCATCCACCAAGCAAAAAACAAACAAACACAGTGCTTTAGAACACAAGGGGGCCATGGTCATTTTTCAAGGGGGCATCACGAAAGATCCTGCCTATGGCACCAAATTGCTCAGGGCTGGCACTACTCTACCCACTAAGCTACAGCGGCGTGTATGTCTCGGAGAACCCTGACATCAATGCCACGGCTGGCTGTACATGGTCTCCTGTGTTCAGGAACAGAAAGACCTTGGGAGTGCAAATACAACATGTCGGGACTCGGTACGCCTGAAGGTCTTGCATCAATGAAAGCACGTTAGCCGTGTCCGCTAGGCAGGACAGATGCTGGGTGAGGGGCAATAGGGTTATGTTTATCCTGATTGGAATGGTCCTTGTGGAGGTACTGTATTGTGAATCTCTATCACCTCAGTGTCACATTGCAGAGAGAACGGCAAGCAGACCTGCCTCTGTCTCCCTCTCTCTATTATTTAGAATCCATTATACCTCTCTACAGTAAGTCTTGCTCTTTAGATATCAATCTCTATAATAGACGAATCCTCTGAGCTGTGCCCTGTAGAGGCCAACTGTATGCAATCAATGCTGCGGTCTCAGGCCTCATGAACACATATTAAACCATCCACCCCCGATCCCAACGGCCCTTACTGCATGTCATTCCCCCCATCTCTCTCCCCATTTCCTGTCAGCCTACTGTCTGTCCCTCCATAAAAAATATAAAATAAAGGCGAAAGCCACAAAAAAAACTCAAATTCTTGTACCCTGTCTTTTTTCCACTTCTTTCTAACTATTTGATCTGCCCAAAACATTGTGTTTATTGTCATGATTTGTCACAACAAGAGTTGGCTTTGTCCGCAGCATAAAAGTATTTGGGGAAAATGAACGGGGAATTATTATTATTGGGTCCTCGTCGGGGGCGGGACTGCAACGCTCTAGCATGGTGATCTGGTAGAGATTTGACCCACCGACCCACTGCACATTCAGCCGTGGGACTTAGCAGAACCTCACTGTAGTGTAGAACAATACACTGAGTTCTCTAATATGATGCATAGATGCTTGAAAATTAGAATAATTATCTATAATCGATAATTATTTAATTTAATGAGAGCACGTGGCTCGATGGGCTGGGCCTTAACCCACTTATTTTCTCAGCAGAGACAATGGTATGATATAGTTGGTTGGTTAATGATATAGGCCTATACATGTGCGTGTTAACAATCAGTATGTGGATTTACCGGTATATATGTCTAGCCACTGTGCATCACATTTTGGTCCTTCTTTTTTTTATATATTTTTTTTATCCCATGATTTTGTAACCCATTTTTCACCCCTGTGTCAATCATCTAATGTGATCCTGGGCTCTACACACCCTCCACCAACCTGGGGAGAGCAACGGACTTAACTCATGCTTCACATGAAGTATAAGATATTTCTTATGATAATTCTTCAAGTCATATTGTCCAGGACTATCTGCATCACTGCCCACTTCGACCCACGGTGCCTGGCAGCCTCTGTGGGTGCTGTGGTGTAGGTCAGCACTTAGACACAAGAGATCCCTGTCCATAAATCCATTTATATGTTCTGCTAACTCTGCAGAGCTGTCAGAAAGCAATTAAGTTGAGTAGTGTGCATTTTATCGAGAACTGTCAATCCCTCCGACTTAATTAACTTCCATTCAGTTCCAAGAGATCTGACCTTCACTGTGTAAATAGTAGTCACTCTTTGTACAAACAGGGACTCAAGGTAGGGTGACACTGTCCAACCAACAGAGTGCAATCTGACAGTGAGGGATATTTAAAGTTGACAGGAACAAACATGGCTTGGGCACACACAAACACACACACACACACACACACACATACACACACACACACACACACACACACTCACACACACACACACACACACACACACACACACACACACAAACACGCACACACGCACGCACGCACGCACGCACGCACACACACACTGCCCCCCAACTGTGGGGAACATTCCCCAGAGAATGTACACAGAATAAAGTCTGGTTCTCTAAAGACTAAGTGGTCAGTAACATTCCCTTGACCAGAATTTACGGGCGGTAGGTTAATGGGGACTCATGGTTCACAGTGACAAATAAATTGTCTCTGGATTTGTATGCAAAACAAGTCATTCTAATAGTCTAAACATTATCCAGTAATTGAATCTGCTCTCGTAATGGCCGTTTCATTTGTGCTGTAAATCACTGGCTGCCAGATTTTATTTTTTCCTGTCCAGTGTGTTTTCTTTTGAAAGTGAACCAGTCATTAGAATAAACTATTGGCATATGGAATGTTCCTCCGCTCTGGTAAAGTGGCTTTTAATAAAAGTCTGAGGAGGAAGGTTGTTTATTAAAACAAATGCTTAATAACCCGATGTCCTTAATGGCTCAAACAATCAAAGATTAGTCTGCATTCTGCAATCAATCCCTCATTGAGTGTTTTAGCTTGGCAGAGAATTGTTATTGTCTCTGTCTTTCTGTTTTCCATTAAGTCCAGCTCAAAGCCTGAGCTTTGAATTAAACATGGTGCTAATGACGTGGCAGTGACCATTGTCCTAACATTATGACTTCATGTGTTTAATCAGGGTAACACTTTTGAAATTACACACAGAGGGAGGGAGGGATGGTAGAGACTAGAGACACAAAAAGAAAAAGAGAAATAAGTGTGAAAGAGTAAGAGAGAAAGAAAGAGAGAAATGAAAGAATTCTGCACATGGTTTAGAAAAGTCAACCATGTGGAAAATAAAGGAGGCTACGAAAATTACATCAAGATGAAAACAACAAATGATAATGTAATCCTCCTGAAACGCTGCTTCTTTAGGCTCAGGTTCCAGCATCGTCCAGGAAAAGAAACAGCAGATTATCTGGTGCGAAAGCATTAGACAAGAGCCTGGTCACCCAGTTCATCCAGCTCCTATTGTACTTCACCTCTCCATTCTACCTCTGTGTGTGAGTGCGCGCATACGCACAGGGCATATGCCCTAAGGTCACCTATGGCTTGTGTGATTTGTTGTGTAAATTGTGCCACATTTTGGTCTGGGGGACTGTGTATCATTGCCGCACGGAGCAGAAACACAAATTGGCCACAAGGTATTAAAGACGATAAGCCCCAATCTGTATGAACTCAATGCTCTTGAGGTAAGGCACACTTATGACCGTGTTTGCACGTGTTTAGAATGTCAAATATGCCCAAATGTGCTGACTTCATCACATTTGTGATGACGGCTATTACCTTTTTAAGCCCGAGGAGTGTTTTTCATGCAAAACTAATGCTTGGAATGGATTCAGAATGATGAAAACCCCCTAGTTTGACACATCACATGCTACTTAAAGCATAATGAAATTTAGAACATTGTGCCTTATAATGGTTGTATGGTACCCCAACTTTCAGCAGCTGTCAAAAATTCCCCTAGGGTGTTTGGGATATGTTACTAGAAGAAAGGTGAAGAAAATTCTTGGTAAGAAATGTATTCCCAGATTTTATTAATATCCCCTGTCCCCTGTGTTATCCACCTTTAGCTCAGAAGAATATGAGGAACATTAATTCAAAGCTTCCCTTCCATTAAATGTGTGGATGGAAGGCCGTCCTCGGTGCTGGAAAAACAAACATCACCCCAGTGTCTCATAACCGCTGCGGCCAGTGATTTGATATTGATTAGGTTTGGCAGCAGGACATGGGTTCTCCACCTTATTGTTCCACAACAGGACAATGGAGTGTTGACCTCCCCAGAGTCCCATGACCTCTGTGCCAGCTGTAGTATCCTCTGTTATGGCTCCACAGCAGCCTGCGTCCAGAATGCTGAATGAGGGTCCATGACTCAGAAAACACATGCAGCCCTCCTGATAAAGTCATCATTTTCTCACTGCCGCCGGAGGATCAAAACATATACATCTCTCTGTTCCTCTGCCTCCGCCTACATTCATGTCTACCCTGCTAACTAATTTATTTCTCTCCCTCTTTTGGGTCAGTAGAGCTCTGGTCAATGGTGTGGAGATAGTGTTTTTTTGTAATTAATGTTTCTGTCACTGAAAGAGTGAAAGTGCAATAGAGTCTGCTCTGCCTCTCGGCGGTTCCATTTGAATATTGCAGTTTAGTGTTTGTCTCAGTTTGGAGTGCTGTGATGTGGTGGCGTCCTTCAGCTCATGTTTTCCATGACTATTATTTTATTCACATTTAGTTTTTAGCTTAGTTTATTTTGTTTCTTATTTGTATGCACTCATAGGTTTTAAACTAAGCAAGGAAGAGACAATCATCAATTAAACAACTATTTGTAACTTATGCATGTCTAATCATTGTTTTTAATTAGATTAATCCCCATTCTCACTGGTCCTGATTCATGACATGGCACATGACGTGGTATTTAGCCCTGTTTGGAACCTAGCTCACCCTAGCTAGCTCACCCTATTAGCCCTGAGAAGAGATTCTGTCTGGAGCTATCCTTGCAGAGGTAGAGCTTGTCCAAGTGCAGTGAAGATCACCCTTTTCGCAATATCGTATCCAAAAAGTAAAGGTATTCCCAGAGAACTACAGATTATTTTCCGAAAAGTTGCCGAATTGGGAGCAGTACTGGCGCCTGCAATACAAACACACACTGCACAGCTGTTTCTATTAATTGACTCAAATCAAGCTGGCCTAGAAGTGTGTCTGTATCAGCCAGTGTTGTTACCTTATATTCTTATCTGTATAGCCTAATTTAGTCATTAGGGGTCAAGCGGAGCCCGAAGGGAAAAGACCCCTATTGTTGTTGTACCGTCTTTTCGTCTTCCGCCATTTATCGCAGTTTTGGGAGTTGTGAGCTAGCTGTCATTTTCCACGAAATTTGGCAATATGGTAGAGGGTTGTGAATGAAGCTCACAGTCATTCGTCAACGGATCTCTGACCTTTAGATCTCCCAATGAATTAATTATCTAATCTGCTCTATCCACTCTTGACGTCAAAAAAGTGATGTCAAAGATTTTCGTAGCCTGGTTAACCACTCCCCTCGCATTTCCATCCATTTGTGTGGAGTCTGGACCCTGCTAATGCACGGTTGGTTGCGGGAGTACAGCTTTGACAGACAACCCCTTCATCCAATCAGCGTAACAAAAAAACGTACGTCATCTCCAGTCTCTAATCAGTGAACGACACTAGCCCGCAACACGGGACCTGATTGGGTCCAAAATATGGACCCTGCTAATGCATGGTTGATCAGTGGGGGTAACAAAAAAAGTGATGTCATCTCCAGGATCCAACCTAATTTGCTATTTTGCTATAGCTATAGCTATTTTCTTTATTGCTTTGTTACTTTTACAGCTTGTCTTATCGCATGCTTCCAGACACTTGGCAGCTCTGAGGGTTTGTGTGTAAACACAATATCGTGTTAACACAAACATTGAATGCTATTGACAATGAATGGCCAGCTTTGAGTGTTTGTGTAAACACAAAACATTGAAGACGAAGGTGAGGACACAAATGGTGATTGGCCGGAAAGAGATGTTGTATGATGATGTATGATGATAAGAGCGACCCTCACTTCACACGGGTGTGATTTGTTTTTATAATTGTTTTGTGGTTTATTTAATTCCTTTAAATGCATTCAGAGTCTGTCAAGGAAGGTAATTGTATATCTATCTCATGGGTCATTTATCCTTGTTTGCGTTGATTATGCCAATTACTATTCATTGTGGGTGGGTGCACGTGATATACACCCGCGTCTTGACTTGTCCATTGATAACAGTCGAAGCGGGTGCACCATAAGTGAGCTAGAAATGTTGAGAGGAAAATGCTCAGTTTGCATGAGAGTATAGACACCACAACACCAAGATGCCATGGCCTTCAGGGAAGGTATAGCCTGTTTTCAGTTAAAGTTCTTATCGTTGCCAAGTAGTCCGTTCCCTAAATCCTCGTCCTAATGCAAAATCTACATAATATTGTCACAAAACAGTAAAATAAAACCAGTTGACACTCCTCACAACACAATAAAACAAAAACAAGTCATTTGCACACCTACAAAGGTATACACAGAAGACCAAACGAGGGTCCTGAGGTGCTGAATGAAAAATACTTCACATGCAATTAAAATCTTTTAATGGGAATAACAATGTTTTGGTCTGTTAGGTTCTCAACCTGTGGGTCGTTTTAAAATTTTAGATTTTAGCTATGTATTATAAAACATGTATTTTAATTTATTTATTTTTTCTAGAAAACACAACAGAAATAGAAAAATCGTGAAAATCCAGAAACGCTACAAGTAACTGGACGCATCGATCTCTTCAACGCCGCAGTCCGGAGGCGCGTCCGTTCCGAAGTAGCGATCCCCAAAGTTCCCTATTCCGGGAATGATGTGGAAGAGGCTGTCCACCTTCTTGTCCACGGCGGTGGTGATGATGCGGACCTGGGGGAAGGCGTAGGCCACCGAGTGGACCCCCATCTCGGCCATCAGCAGAGACACCAGCAGGATCTGATCCTCCTGCACGTCGTGATCCAGCAGGACCCGTATGGCCATCATGGCCGCAGCCCCGGTGGACACGGTGCAGTCCATCAGGATGACATGGTCCTCGCTCATGTCCTTTGGCAGACGCAGGTAGTGGAGCTCCGGCTCTCCCGTGTGGTTGGTCTGGATGAGGATCTTGCCGATGCAGACGTCTTTGCAGACGGCCCTCAGCGCGGGCTCCATGGTCTCGCCAGCACGCAGGATGGACACGCCCGTGATCCTCTTCCCGTGGAAGGCCCTGCCCTCGTAGTCCTCCCCCTGGGGCGTCTGGACCACACGGACCTGCGAGGGCAGGAAGGAGAGCGCCCGCTCGATCAGCAGGCGCATCAGCCTCTTGGAGTAGAAGATGAACTCGTCGCGACTGGTCTCCTTGTTCCTGATGATGGTGTGCATGATGCGCACCTGCGGCGTGCTCTCCAGAACGCTGAGCGTCTGGGGGAGGGGCTGGGCCTGGTGTGCCGAGGCCAGGGCTGCTATATCCCAGCGCAGTTTCCTCTCTTCCAGCTGGCTGTGGACATGCTGCACGATCAGATCCACGGCAACCATGTTGTTACCGCCCCGCGGCACCACGATATCAGCCAGGCGCATGGTGGGCTCGATGTGCTGCTCGAAGGCCGGTTTGACGTACTTGTTGTACTGATTGATGACCGACTCGATGTCCCTCCCCCTCTCCGAGATATCCCTCTTCAGCCGACGCACCAGGCGGATATCAGAGTCCACTTCCACGAAGATTTTCATGTCCAACAACTGCAAAAGTTCTTTGTATGCGAAGGCCATGATGCCCTCGAAGATGATCACACTGGCTCCATAGACCGTCTTCCACTCCTTTTGTCGGCCGTGCGTGGTGAAGTCGTACACGGGGATCGTCACACTCTTTCCCAGTTTGAGTTTGCGCAACGTGTCGGTCAGCAGGTCAAAGTCAAACGCTTCAGGGTGGTCAAAGTTGTAGTTGTTACTTGCGGCCAGATCGTGTTGTTCTGGGGTCAGCACCTTGTAGAAGGAGTCCATTGAGAGCAGGACCACCCACGGCACGTCCAGAGCTTCAATGATGTTCCTGGCTACGGTGGTTTTTCCCGAAGCGCTCCCGCCACACAGACCGATGACGAAGGCCTCTTTGGACTGGGTTCCGTGTTCGTTGTACCACGGGGGGCGTCCGGCCGTGTAGATGGTTCGCTTGGAGGTGCGCAGCAGAGGGGGCTCCGACCGGCTGGTAGTCCGTGTCCTTGGCGACAGAACTTTGTTTACAGAGAGCTTGTCCTTGGATCCCTCTACATCTCCACTGTTGGATACCGTGGAGCACTTCTCGTCATCACCTTTCATCTTTGATAACATTCTTCAGACATTATTATTAAACATAAACGATGAAATATCTAATCTGTCAATCGAGCTGTGACATCATTGGCCAATCAGCCAATCACATGTGAGATCGGAACATGGCTTTGCCAGACATTTGTGACAAAATATATTTACTGGGAACAGTGCATATTGCAAAAGTACATCATAATTGACTTAAACAAACATTAAAGTCCATAGACTTAGCTGGCAAAACATTACATCATCATTACTGCCTATAAACAAACATTAAAGTCCATATACTTGGCTGGAGTTTGGGAATTTATAATTAGGCTCTAAACAAACATTAAAGTCCATATACTTGGCAGGCAAAATAATTACATAATACCTGCCCTAAACAAACATTAAAGTCCATAGACTTGGCTGGGGTTTGGAAATGTATAATTAGGCTCTAAACAAACATTAAAAGTCCATAGACTTGGCTGGCCTATGATGTAGTTTCGGAAAGCCATCCCCAAAAATGGGGATTTCCATACAAAATCCAGAACTCAGATGCCCACATGCTCAACATTACCGTTCCAGAGACCACCATTAAACCAGTCCCCAGTGACCTTCACTGGCTCCCGTCCTGGTCAAACAAAGAATCCACTTAATAATACTACTAAACACCTGCAAGGCTCCATGCAGGTCATCATTTTCAAAAGCCATGCATTAGAGGGGAAAGTGCCCCTCAATAATACAAGCCGTAGTAGTGTAGCCAACAAGTGAAGTATATAACTGAGTACTTGGGGCCAGTCCGGAGCCTTTTGGCATTCCATATTATCTGGACTTGTAAAACTGATGTCATTTTGAAGACATCACTGTGAAACACCTAATTTGGGCAAGAGCGAAGCCATATACGGTTATCGTATTCAGAGGCTTAAACTACATCACGTCTCTGGACAGACTGGCTATTTAAACGGATACTTCCAGAGCACAGCGTATACTCTGTGTGTTTCAGTACAATATATTTTCAGGGTACTTTTAATTTGACTATTCCTATTAGTTTATATACTTCTACTCACTACATCTCTCTAACCAAGATGGGCGAGCAGGGTTATGGGTTTTCACTGACCACATTCAGTCCTTCTGGTAAACTGGTCCAGATCGAGTATGCCCTGGCAGCTGTAGCGACTGGGGCTCCGTCGGTGGGGATCAAAGCCTCAAACGGGGTGGTCCTCGCAACAGAGAAGAAACAGAAGTCCATCCTGAACGACGAGCAAAGTGTCCACAAGGTGGAACCCATCACCAAGCATATAGGGATGGTCTACAGTGGCATGGGGCCGGACTACAGGGTGTTGGTACGTCGAGCCAGGAAGTTAGCCCAACAGTACTATCTGGTTTACCGGGAGCCCATCCCTACAGGCCAGCTGGTCCAGAAAGTGGCCTCCGTGATGCAGGAGTACACGCAATCCGGCGGAGTGCGTCCATTCGGCGTGTCACTGCTCATAGCCGGGTGGGATGAAGGCCAATCGTACTTGTTCCAGTCTGACCCCTCCGGTGCTTACTTTGCGTGGAAAGCCACGGCCATGGGGAAGAACTACGTCAACGGGAAGACCTTCCTCGAGAAAAGGTACAACGACGATCTGGAACTGGAGGATGCCATCCACATGGCCATCCTGACGTTGAAGGAAAGTTTCGAAGGGAAGATGACGGAGGAGAACATCGAGGTGGGCATCTGTAACGAGGACGGATTCAGACGATTGAGCCCAGCTGAGGTCAAAGACTACCTGGCTGCCATTGCCTAAGACAGTGCTTCTCAACATTTTGTATTTTCATTTCAAGCACTCTGATATCCAATAGACCATGGACGCCCATTTGTTAGGATTTATTGTTTTATCTTTCTCTCCGCCACCATAATCTACAATCCTATATCCAATAAACGTATGGGTCCATTTGGTACAGACCTATCTGGCTATGGCATACCGTATATAGAAAGACTGAAAATAGATCAGAAAAAAAGCCACACGTTGGAGCTAAACATAATAAAAAAAAAAAAAGGATCAGCATAATAGATGACAAGCTTGTAGATCTTCTATTGTCTCCCAAAGTTTTCCCCAGAATACAGATACTGGGGTTTAAGTGGTTAATAAAGCCTACAGCTTTGGAAAAGAAATCACCTGGCTGAGCTGGTGACAACTCCTTACTTAGTAAAAAAGAAGCGACGCAGTCTATCGACCTGTGATGTACAAAATAGAAAATCACACTTGTGTGAAGTGAGGGGCGCTCTTATCATCACTTTCCGACCAATCACAATTGGCGTCCTCACTTTTTTTACAGGCACACTGTCAAGCGCCTATAGTCTGTCTCCACCCTGGCTACTCCCACATTAATTTCCACCTCACTGGGTGTAAGCACACCTAGGATTCATGATCATTTTGTGGCGGGGGGGGGGGGGGGGGGGTAATTTCCTAAGCCTAGACTTTTTATTTGTTAACACTGTTGCAATAGAAACCATGTTGGAGTTCATGTTTTATAAATCAAACATGGGCAACTGCGGGGGCCACATGCGGTCACCTTAATTCACTTAATGCAGCCCACAGGTTAATGTATTTTATGTCCAATGTATTTGTGTTTAAGTTCATGAAGTTTACAGTAGTATAACTACATGCATTTGAAATTAAATACATGTGTGACTTTTCAGGATTCCAATTAAAAATAGCAAAACATTATTGCTATACTTTTGTGTGACATAGGGTGGCCCTCTTGTAGTGAATGTGGAAATACAGTGGCTCTCTGGAGTCAGTGTGGAAATACAGTGGCCCTCTCCATCATCTAAGTTGCCCACCTCTAGCATAAATGGTAAACATATGTTAACATTTTACTGTACTAAAGTCTTCACTGTTGCTGCAGGGCTACAGGATATTTTATTTTGGATCGCAACCACAACTCAACTACCTTCAACAACCACAACACAACACTGTAGATTCACATGAGTCTTATATATTTCATGCAGAGCTAGAAACAGTCACTGAACATGTGACAGACATCCCAGTTACAATGAAGGATTGATCTACCAACATTTTATTTGTTTCATGTCAAAATATGCCTCGATATTAACAATACTTTTTACGTCTTAAATATTTCTAAATAGCAAATATAGGCCATGGGGATGTGGGGGGGGGGGGAATATATGTAAATTGTTTTGAAAATACTTATTTGTAAAGAAAATCAATAAACATGTTAAAAAAAAAAAAAAAAAGCAAATATAGTAGGGATGTCCCGACCACGTTATTTTGCTCCCGATCCGATTCCGATCATTTGATTTTGAGTATCTGCCGATACCGAACTTTCCTGATACGATATGTATAAAATTAGGAATTGGACAATATCATAATATTGGATATCGGCTATATAAGTATTTATTTTAATGCACTGTGTTATGCACCTGGCCTAGGGGGTTGTATGTATTAACAGAAATGTTGAAAAGTGTGCATGGTGGAAAAGGTGCAGGGGGCAAATGAAAAGAACAGAACTGGGGAAGGACTGGGGAAGCAGGCATTTATAGGCGTTGACACACGGGCCCAGGTGCGAGCTGATCATCATTAGTAGCTCTGCTCCCCAATCCTATTGGACAGAGAACATACAAATGATTAGGAGAGCAAGACATATTATACACCGAACCAGACAACCTAAGAGTAACATATAACACACAATATAGGGAACCGTCATATCGGCTATATAAGTATTTATTTTAATGCACTGTAAAATATTTTAATTGTATTTTGACCCCATGGGAGAATAGTCACTGCTGAGGCAGTGACTTGGATATCAAAATAAACCATAAACAATAAACTAAGCCTAGTCCAAAAGTAGTTTTTTGACATAGCAACCACCACTTGAGGCTGGGTTGAAATTGGAGAGTTTATATAATACTTTGACTCAAGTACTGCGCTCAGTTGAGTAACCCTGGTTGTGTGCCTTGGCATGAACTGTAGCTTTGTTTTTACAGGGATCTGTGGTGTAGATCATAGGTGTAGGTATACATTTAATCCACTAGATGGCAGCAGCTACACAATATCAGTCGCTTACACAGGCTGATAGAATGCAGGAAAGTTGCTCTTCATCACAAACACAGCAACAACAATAAACAAAGAAGGGCTCACATTTTAGTAAATTGGGCATGTTCAAGATTTTACTTGAGTGAAAGTACAAACGTATTGGGTTTAATATTGGCCTACTTACAGAACCAAAGTATTATTTAATTTATTTTCAGAAATAGCAGATCTGCAAGCTCACAACGCCTCGTGATGTGATGTTTTGTGAGTGAGCTCGTAGAAAATAGATAAAGTAACTAAAGTTTTTAAATAACTATAGTGGAGTATAAAGTACAATATTTCTCTGAGTTGTAGTGGAGTAAAATGGAAATATTCAAGTGAAGTAAAAGTACCTCAAAATTGTACTTACAGTACATACAACTAAAACCAATATATTGTCCCGGTGAGCTACTCAAAATGATACATATTGTTATTGTTTGACCGTTTTATTAAGGTACAAAGTAGGTTAAATATCACACATATACACACATACATAAAACATTTAAATAAAATCATTAATCAATTGGGGTCATTCAAGGACTTGAAAACTGAATGGAAAACAGAAGAGACACCAGAGAGAGACCTCTCTAGACCTCTATAGAGACCTGAGGGACTCCAGTCAACCATTTGGGCTTGAAGTGTTTAGTTTGATTCCTTTATATGACACTGACAGTGGTGGATAGAGTGGATGGAGTCTACACAAGAATTTTGGCACTAGGTGTCACATGGACGGACCGCATCAGAAATGTGGACCTTTATGGGGACTTACCACGGGTCACGGACAAAGTCAGAGAGAGAAGGATGAGGCTGGCAGGGCACTGCGTCAGGCACCCAGAACTTGAGGCAAGTAAATTGACCCTATGGGAGCCAACCCAGGGCAAAGCCAGGAGTTTAAAGAAGCGTACCACCTATGTAGACGTGCTGCGGCACGACAGCTTGGCTGACAACACTGCAGAGCTCAAGAACGTTGAAGAATGTTGGATAGGAAATTGTGGAGGGCAGCGATCCAGGAATCCCGAGTTGGTGTTGGCTAGACCTCACTCTCGCAGCAACTACTACTAACTACTGTAACTATATGACAGCGGTGGTGATGAGTCATGAATTTCATCAGTCATCACTGATGACTGATGAAATTCATCGCATGGGATCTGCAGAACACTGGACACAGAACATCTTTCAGCAAGGTCCTGCATGTGCAACAGAAGAACACAAAACAGAAACGTTCCATATTAGTACTTGCTATGAATACTTGTGGCGTACTACTGTGATGGACAATGTACTCAACCCCACTACATTTAGGCTACTTTAGTCAAAGTATAGACTATAGACAGTCCTGCTGGAAAATATTAACTAAACTATAAAGTTAAAGTTCCTCAGTCAAATTTGTATACAACTTAACACTTTAGTAGCCTATTCAACGGTGCATTTTCTTGTTAATTTAGAAATGTTCCCCAATAATTCAAAAGATTTTCAGACATTTTCAAAAATAGAATAGGCCTACAGGTACATACAGACAGTACAAGGTCACAGTGTGTCGCAATGCCTCGTGTTGGGAGCTTGTGGATCTGCTATTTTCGTACTTAAGTGGTTCATTCATAATGTATTTTATCCTTTTGGTCATGGTTGCCTGGAGTCAAAAGGATAAAAGTCATGAGCTTCCAAACAAAACCAATACTCCAAAGTACAGATAAGCACAGACAAAGTTGATAAACCCAATTTCGTGTGCTGAGAGTGCAGAGGCACATTTTGCATGGGTTTGCTTATTTGCATGCATGCGTTAACATAATTGTGGCTGGCTAACCTTGTCAGGCAGTTGGTGGGAGTGGTGCAGTGAGACGTCTCTCTCCAGGAACAGTCTCTGCTGCTCGCTGCTGGCCAGGCGACAGGTCAGCCAGGTGAGCAGAACACAGCCTGCAATGCCCAGGCCCGCCAGCGCCATGCTGGCCAGCCGCACGGCCGGCAGCGAGGCCAGCTGTCTGGACGCCATGCGCGCAAACTGGATGTTGAGAATGCCACTGATCAGGCCGCAGATACAGCAAGTGGAGAATACGATCATCTGACAACAAGGAACAGAGATGGAAATATACATGCAATACACCTGTAAGATCCACAATTATGTTGGGCGAATATCCAGTGGAAATAGCTGATCTATAGGTTTGTAGATTAGCAAAAAAAAGTGTCAGAGTCAATGTGGCTTTTAACCACTCAGCTATTGGCGCATCCAATAGAGTTTTTAACCTGGACCAGTATTCATAATCATAACATATGGATCATAAACTGAAGGATACAATAACAAAATGTGCTGCCATATACGATATTGTACAAATTAACATATCAATATACTTACAATAAGTCCTGATCTCTTTTTGGCACATAGCACACCGCACATTCCACTGACTAAAAACTGAAAGAAAAGAATGTTAAATGCGATATTGGACAAAATCAATGGATGAATCACATCATTTGAGTCCAAATAGCCTACCCAAGATATGAATCCAAATATTTGTTAAAATATTTCTCCCCAAAAATCTAAAATTTCCAAATAGTGATTCAACATGTTGTGAGCTTACAGATTGTCTATCTTTGCAATGCCTGAACACATTTTAAATGTCTTTTTAATGCACTAAAGTGATTAAAAGCAGGAAAAGTATAACTCTCATGCTATATCCCAGATTCCAAGACAATATCTAGTCTCACATCACAACATTAAATAATATTGATATCTTGCCCAGCCATATTTGAAAGGAATAAGGTATAGTTTTACGCACACACACTCCACTCCATATAGGCGCTGTGTTGGCCAGGATTGTCCTGTTTGATGCCTGGTGTTGGCGGGCCATCCCAAAAACACCTAGCAGCACACTGGACACGCCGAACACAGCCTCCACAACGGAGAACACCACCAGACTCCTGATGATCTGCCGTCCACTGCACATCCTGGCATCATTACATCACCGTGATCAGCCGTCCACTGCACATCCTGGCATCATTACATCACCGTGATCAGCCGTCCACCGCACATTACTCCAGGTATGGTCCAATCACTGTAGACTATGTCATCCCTATAGACAGTGGTGGGTAGTAATTCAATTATTTTATTTAGTTACATGTACTTAAATAACTTGTTGAATAAATGGTTCTTGTAAGTAGTTTTAACCACATGAAACTTGTTGTGTCTCTATAATGTACCGAGGCGAACATTTTGTTGTGCCACTGTCCTCGAGATCTAGGACAGTGGTTCTTTTCTGGAATCAAACATTTGAAAAAGAAATTGTGTCAGGGACCCCCAGAAGAAAAACATACTTTTAAATCTTCCAAACATTTTAGGGAATTTTGAAAAATGTTCAAATAGCTTGTAGATCTGCAATTCTTTTGAATAGCCAATAACGTATATGGATAAAGTGGTTAAAAATATTGTGAAATCCTGAGGGTCCGCCAGACCACACTTTGAGATCCACTGGTCTACTCTACCCACCTCTGGCCTCTGCAGGCTTGGGACAGGTGATGTTGCAGCGTGATGGTGGTTATTATGGACAGACGTCTCGCGTCACACAGCAGGTCACTCTGAACTTAACCAGGTCCTCTCAGCGTGATCCTCGGGTGATGGGGTCTTCCTCGTGTTTGAAGAACCGGTCTCCACCAGACCCTTTACATCTTCAAGCGGACAGATGGGACGCTGTGTTAAAGTGTGGCTACAGCGGAGTCAACCCAGGAGGACTGGATTCAAGCCACCAACCAACGTCACTCATTTCTTTGTGTGACCTTCCATACAACTGTAAAATGCAGAGGCTTATCGCTTAACTCCAAAAGACAAAGATAAATGGACCTGAAAGGGTCCATTTATAGACTGAGTTAAAGGAACACTCTAAATTTAGCTTTCACTCAACTCTTTGTGGGATGTATACTTCCACTGTGAAATAATGTGTTCATTTAACTCTGAGACTTGCGGGTCCATTTGTCCAAATTAAGTTAAATAAAAACTCTTGTCACTTCACTTCTACTGTCAAAATATAGAGGAATAAGTATATAGAGACTAGAGCAATATACAACATAAAATGTATTTTCATACACGCTGTAAGGCGTAGGGGCTTAAATGGGCTAGAGTACTCTAGCCGCTAGAGTACTGTGTCACAAGATTGTATCACTATTGTATCATTATTATATAGGTAGGACTGAAATATTAGGCTGAAATCATGCTAAATTTAAATTACTTTCTATGGTATTTTATGATTTAGATAACCTACTGCATTTCTTTACCTTTTTCATATATTAGTCAAAAATCAACACAACAACAAAATAGATACACAGTATAACAATTTTGTGTCTATGCATTTGTAACTCTGAGACTTTACAAGTGTAAATTCCCAGTTTAGAGTTAAATTCATTGGTGATATATTTTCCCATTTCTGCCGTAAGACAGTGAAATATGAGTGTTGGACTGCTGGCCATATAATATAAGAAAGAGTGTCTCTGCTCCCTCCAGTGTGTGGATCCACTCTTCCACTCTTCCGCTTTGGTAATATAAAAGGCTCTCTCAACAAAAGTGGTCATATTTCATCAGTCACAAATAGTGCTGCCTCACTGCCTCTGAAAGAAGAAGAGAGACATATTAACACTCTGTGCCCCCTCCCCCCCCCCCCCCCCCTCACACACACACACACACACACACACACACACACACACACTCACACACTTGGTTATTGTCTCCACCAGGCCCGAAGGCATCGGGAGAGAGTATGTTTTGCACGCCGTCCGTGTGTGTGTGTGTGTGTGTCCATCCATCTGTCCTTCCGTTACCAGCTAATCTCCAGCACCGTTGGCCTGATCCATGCCAAACTTTGCACACACACTCCCTGGATGCCAACGACGAACCTCTGCCCCAAATATTCCTCAACGGCCTGTTATAGCGCCACCATGAGGCCCATTTAGGCAAAACATATTTCTGTAGAGTACTCGTACACAATTTATCCATACATCACACAATTCGGTATATACTATCTCCATAGTCATGTGATCAACACGGATCTGCACCATTTCCCATCTTCCATCCTGATTGGCTAAGATTGGCTTCCAAACCTCACATGATTGGTCCGTTTAGAACAAAATGCCACAAATTTCCGTGAAATTATACACGCACATTTCCACTAGGCCGAGGACGTCATGCCACTCATTGTTTTCCAAATCAGCCTCAAGGTGGCGCTATAACAGGGCAATTCCTGTTTTTACCTATACTGCATCGATCTGTATACAACTTATGTATGCACACTCCCTAGAGGCCATGGAAAAACATTTTCCCTGCATCCCTCCACATCTGCCGGTTACCTGTGCCACCATGAGGACGATTTCTGCAAAATATATTGTTTATGTTAATCGCACAGATTTCATCCAAATATCACGCAAATCGGTACACATGATCTCTGTAGTCATGTGATCAAGACGAGCCTGTTGGATTTCTCTGATTCTACACTGATTGGCTAAGATTGCCTTCCAAAGTTTTCAGAAGTGGCCTGTTTTGTACAAAATGCTGCACATGTCCTGCTCATCCAGAATTCTATCCTCAGAGATGTTATGAGTGATCTGGCTCTGCATTTCCTCTACAAAATTAAGAAAATTGTTGCAAAAAACAAACAAACAAAACGAAAAAAATATATATTACTCCTAAACATTGTGCCAAACATCACACACACTCCTATCCTCCTGGTGGAGACCTGTGCCCAGAAGGGCACTTTTTCTAGTTTTATAGATGGATTACTAAGCGATGTGTTTCGAGCTTGTAGATCTGGTACTTTAGCTGTTTTTGAATTTGAATCCTGAAAAGTAAACAGTTTTGGACATAATGAGGTTTTAACATTTAAAGTGTAACCGTATTTAACCGTCATGTGTCTCTCGTTGTGGCTCTGTAATCTCACAGGTGACGTACTGTAGGAAATCATGACATGAACTGAGAATCCTTGTTGTCGTGAGATGGATCTCATCCATCCTCAACTCATTGTCCAACACAGCATGTCTTTGTCCTGTGTGCACTCACTGTGCATCATAGTGAATATCCTCTAATTAATTGGAAGGCCGTAATGAGAACACACACAGACACACACACACACACACACACACACACACACACACACACACACACACACACACACACACACACACACACACACACACACACACACACAGAAATGTGTCTTCTGTGTTTGTCTTGTGACCCAGTATGGCAGGGTTCCCCAATAGGCGGCCCGCGGGCCATTTGCGGCCCACAGAGCGCCCCCTTGTGGCCCATTAAGGGTCCCAGATATAAATGGCATTAAATGGGGGTCAGTAGCCTATGCATGTCAAACTGGGCATCCTTTTCAAATGGGGTCTTGCCCTGAAAATGAATTTTCAGGGCAAGACCTCGACCTCGCGCGTGCAGACTCGGCCCCCAGCCTGGTACGCTAGTCAAAATATGGCCCTTGAGGAAAATTAATTGGGGAACCCTGCAGTATGCCCATATACACCCATATACTGTACACTCATTGGACACAAAAAACAAAAGAATAAAACAAATTTGAAATACATAAGAACATGAAGACAGGAGCAATGTCCACAGCTCAGTCTACTCCTGTCCAAACTCCTGATTAAGCCTCAAAGTCGACTGATGGACAATAGACTGTTTCAGTCTGACCTTATTGTACTGTATGCTGGAACGCCTCCTTCCTGAAGGCAGCAACCTATACTCTCCATACAAAACATGGCTAGTGAGGTGACATATGATAACCTTAGGATGATGTTATCATACGTGGATGTATAGTCTCTGAAGTGGTTGTCCAACAATCTTTAAACAAATGTTCAGTTGTTGCAGCAATTGTTACTTAAGGTTACAGACAATACCAGTAGCCTACTGAAAAACACTCATAAACAGAAATGGAAAAATTAAAAAAAGAATCCGCACCAAAAGATCTTAAATGGCGAAGGAAATAGATTATTTTGCTTTGTTTTCTTACCCACTGATTCAATCTGGTTTTCCCACGACAAAATGGTCTATTACAACTACGTGTATCCGACTCTGTTTGCCTCAACGGCAAAGGTTTTTGCATTAGTATAATTGTATTAATAGTATACATCATATGGGGCACACAATAAATAAGGAAACAATCTGGCTGCTCTCTGAAAGATGTTTGCAATCAACAATATTTGACTAGAGTAGGTTCTATATTCCGTTGTTCGAAATTATAGTGCATTTGCTTCACCACAAGGAGGAAACAGGTGATTTCAGTCTGTATACTACAGAACAGCGGGTTAAACATTGTTCCACTCTGCACAGAGACACTGATAGGGAACCAGCCTCTGCTGAAACCTGCTTAAATAAATAGAACAGTGAAAGTCAAACAAAGACAGCCTGACCAAAGGAAGATAAATAAAACGCAGAGCTGAGTAGCAGAGCACTTCTGACCATTAAGCAGTACAATCTTCAAAATGGCTCTCTTATTACATTATTTTCTATGACTATTTTTTTTTCTGCTACAATGTCTGTAGCAGAAAATGAGGAACTGAACAAAAATGTCAGTTTGAAACCCTGTATGTAAAAAAAGAAAACGTTCGTTTTCAGAAAATTGAACGATTTATTTTAGAAAATAGCGAGAATAGCCGATCTACAGTCATGTTACAGTATGTTAAGTTAATGCTTAAAATGTAGGAGGTCCAGGTTTGAATCCTGGGGTTAGAGCATAACATATGCTCATTGTTATCAAAAGGATGCAAAATGATTAAATAGTAACAGTATACATTAGTGTTTTATTCATAGTAAGTTTACACATCACATCCAATACATGGATTTCAAGGTCTAGTTTTTTTTATGTATTATCCTTTTGACAGATATGTACAAGTTATGTGCATGCATAAACCTATCAATAAAAACATTTACTAATTATTTAAATAAAATATTAATTATGAATAATAATAAGGGTAATACTAATAATAATAAAAAGAATTGTATATATTCTTGTTTATCTTCATTACACCTGATGGACTTTCACAAGCTACTTGAGACAGTAAAATCTCCAGTGTTAATGTAAGTGTACAAATGGAACTAAACTCTTGGTGGTTGGTGTCCGCTCTGAGAGTGGGAGGTTGGGATTCAATCCCCTGGCCGGGTCATACCAAAGCCTAAATGGCACCCAATGGCTCCACTGCTTGGCACTCAGCATCGAGGCTTGGGCTGGGGATAGGTCCCTGCAACATACTAGCATCATGTACATTTTATCACAAATGATAGTGAAATGTCAACTATACCCACCTTTCCCCATCAAGCCGGATTTATACTTCAATTTGCTGGTCTACATGCTTTCAATTGGCTATTTTCGTTGAGCAACTCTTGTACAACAGTGTATACAATCTAGCAGAATTTATAGACAGCATTAATACTAATGTTGGTATGACATTATTAAAGCGGCACTATGACACTTTTTCAATTAATATAATACAAAATTGTCCAATCTGTATAGTATGTTAAAGGACCACTTCACCACTTTTCAACCTAGGTCCTGGCACAATTTTATTCCTATTCAGTCTGTGTCTCATGGGAGGCTGTGGGCAGTTCAGAAACCCGTCCACCAGTGACATCATCGATGGGGAATACAAGCTAATAGAAACTGCAGGCTTTCTAGTCCTGAAAAGTTGCAATGCGAAAATGGAAGCGATCGTTCTCACGATAATACAAATCTAAACATTTTTGTAAAAGGTCATGTCTCACAAATGTGTACCCGTTGTTCAAGGTTCAATTTATCCCCTGCGCAAGCAGACCAAAGAATATTACAGCACTTGCTCAGGAAACCGGATCCAAATCTGGGGTAGAAGAGGCATTACATTAAGTAGCCTACAACTTTGTACAGTGATATGGCACTCAAAATGTGGTTTTCAGACCAGGGTTTAAAAATGCTAAATATATGGTTTTCCAAGGCACTATGCATCCACGAGGGCAGCTCCATTATATAGTTAAGTTAATTATCATAAACTTGTATAAAAGTATGCAAGCCTAAAGGCATGTTCCAACCAAGTGCAATATCACTCAATACGTCAACATATAATGTACCGGTGCACATATTAGGGTGTTTTCAGTTTGACACAACATTCCTTCATAACTCAAACAATAACAAAAAGGACGGTGGAATAAGGTTTCCATTTACCAAGTGATTTCTAACAAATATAGTGCAAGTCAGTACCTGAAAAAAAATTCTGATCTGCTGAAAAGGCGGCCACCTACTTCACGCAGATATGGGAAGATATGGGAGATTCTTCTTTTTTTCTTCGTTTACGCTCTGCCACTAGGCAAGAAATTGAATGGATGAGGATGAAAGCATGCATTGATTGTGCGTTGCATGTTGTGACCGGATCTCACAAGAATGTGTTGCTGGGACAGAGATATGTTGAGGATAAAAACATTTTCTTTCTCTGAAAGAAATGCCATTTTAATGTCAGCAGGTTGGGTGCATGGAATAAAGCTAAATAAAATCTTGTGACAGAATATATAATAATCATGATGTTTCGGTATTATCATTCTAAACTTCATGATGTTTCGGTATTATCATTCTAAACTTATGTTACAGCCAAACCAGTTGAAAACAAGGAATAATTACTGTACATAGTAATAATGTGTCAGGTGAAACAGGCACTGTCTCCGTTGTCCCCCTTTTTGTCTTTGTTTTCCCCCCATATTATTATTATTTATTATTATTATTATTATTATTTTAGTAATGCGTTTGTTTCTCTGGCGCAAACTCACGGCCGTTGTTTGCATTAATTTCCAACGTTCTGTGCGTTGGTTCAATGACTGTGACTTGCTGTCCAGCTCATAACATTAGCAGCTGTTGTCGCTTCGAGGCTGCGGTCATACAGCTTGCTTGCTGCGGTGCAGAAATCAGCCCTTTTGTGGTGCGTGTGGCATAGTTTAGGAGGCAGGCAATCATACTATCAATCATACACCCAATCTTCCGGTGCCGAGACATTGCTTTCATAGAAAACATGCTGGCTAGCCATTATAAATGACTGAAATCAGTCGTGACTACTTCGAACTTTAATCCATGGGGGTGGGTACTGTCTATGGTTGGAGGTGGGTGCTGTCATTGTTTAGAGGTTGGTGGTGTCTATGGTTTGGGGGTGGGTGCTGGGTGGTGTCGTCTATGTTTTAGGAAAAGCGTTGGCCCGTAGGATGTCCATACAGTTGACGGTGATGAGGGCCCCGGTCAACTGCCTCCACTGCCTGGTGACGGGGTGCTTCATTTTGTCCAGGGCCAGGTGCAGGTCCTGGATCATGTCCCTGTAGCTGTCCCCGTAGCGCAGGCTCCACGCATACAGGAAGTCATAGGCAGGCTTCCACATGGACTGCAACAACAACAACAAACAAACACCCAGTAAACAAACATGCCTGAAAGCCTTCAGAATGTTCCTCGTGCAAGTTACAACTTACAATGTAGGCATTTTGCAGACGCTCTTCTTAATCCAGAGCGATTTACAGTAAGCAAGGTAAACAAGGTAATACATCACATGCACAGAAAGAGATAACCCATATACTGCCTCCTGCTGGAAGCAGAGCCAACCGCAGACTGCCAAGCCTATTTCAATGCAGCACACACTGGACTGACATCCTGTCTGGAGCGTCCATCTTTATTGCAATAGCGTCAATGCCATAGAGTATTAAAAGGATAGAGTGACTGATATGGCGCGAAGCTCCGCCCCCTCCGCTATTCATGTCAGTGGAAGTTGCTCAGTGGCGTTTTGAAGCACCCGGAAGCACCGTCTATTTCCGCCTTTTTTCGCCGATTCAGCATTTGGGCACCAAATTTTGGTGCCCAAATGCGGAAGTGCAGCTGGGCTTTAACATTGAGCGCTCGGTTGCACGGGGTTTCATCGACAAGAATCCACGGGTCTGCCTGCAGTCCTTCCTCTTACCACTAGGGCCCAGCGCTTCAACGTTGGAGTGCTTCACTGGCCCCTTGGTCAATGCTAGTGAGCTAAAATGAAGCAATCCTTGCTCTAGAAAGCGCCAATGTTCCATCTAAACCACCGGATAAGCAGCAAAGACCTCCGAACATCGCACATTTTATCCAAACCATGGAGAGCTCCGTAGATTTCGAGTTATTCCGCTTTTTAGTCAGCCTTTATAATGGGAAGTGGACGGCAGCGCGGTTGCGCAATCCGGTCTAGGATCGCTAAAGAAGGAAAGGCCAAGCCAAAATAATAATCATTTAAAAAATGAAATCAGCGATCCGGTTTGATATCAATAATAAAGCTCATCAGGAACATTAAGCCAGAAGCAGTTGCTGGTTGGATTCCTTCTGACGGAACGTTCCACCACGAGCAGTTAAACCGTTAAGGAATCGGAACCCTAGTCGGGGCTGCAAGTATGGATGCAATTTATTATTCTATTTTTATTTATTTATAATTAACTACCGGTAAATTAGTTAGTCCAATGTCATTGGTAGGAAGACTTCTGAACTGTCCACCGCCCTCTCTGAAACGCACAGTGAGTAGAGCATTTCATAGGACCAATTACAATTACATAACCGTAGATACATAAGAAAATGGTCACAGTGCTACTTTAATGAATAAAAATAAACTCACCTGAACGCCGACTTCGCCACTCTTCCCTCGGTGCGGCGCCTCGTAGCCGGCGATCTGAGCGCTGGACAGTTTGCCGATCCTCTCGGCGAGCTCTCGCCACCGACCGGCCAGCTCCACCGCCGTGGAGAGAATGACTGTGTTCTGGATCAACTGAGCCACCAGGCTCAGTGTGTCCATCTTCAACAGACCCTGGAAGACACACACACACCACATAAACATGAAGAGTACAATACAGTATACATCAAATATAGCAGATCTACAAGCTCACAACGCGTCGCTTCACACCACATTGTGAGCTTGTAGATCAGCTATTTTCACTACTTCTTAAATATTAGTTCTAATTTATGGAATTTCTTTGAAAAAGAAAGATCACTGAATTTAGTTTTTAATTGATGAAACGTTTTGCTTTTTTTGAGAATGTTTTTTGAAAATGTTTTAAAATAATAGTAATAAAAATAAAAATAACATGTAGGAAACAAAAGAATAAGGGGATGCATAAAAAATAAAAATATGTCTGCAACCCACAGATGGGTAGTATCTGGGTATGTGTGTGTGTGCATACATTATAGTACTGTATCTGGGTATGTGTGTGTGCATACATTATAGTATCTGGGTATGTGTGTGTGCGTACATTATAGTACTGTATCTGGGTATGTGTGTGTGCATACATTATAGTATCTGGGTATGTGTGTGTGCGTACATCGATTCTACTTACAGCCATGAGCTCCTGCTGGAACTTCCTCCGGCTCTTCTCGGCGTGGCAGTCCTCCTTGAGCTTCTCCAGGACGCACGACACCTTGTCGGCCTCCGTCTCGGCGAAGCGGCGCGAGATGGTGTCCAGCGCCAGGTCCAGGTAGCCCAGGGCGTCGGCCAGAGCCCTCCAGCTGCCCACCTGCTTGGACACCAGCGTCTCCGTAGTGGAGTACATGTAGGTGAGCTTCTTGAAGGGCAGCGTCATGTTGTCAAGCAGAGTGCCGGTGGTGAGGCTGATGCCCGCCGTGAAGTCCATCACCTGGTGCCAGTAGTGGTGGGGGAAAAAAGGGGTTTCACTTAGGTAAAAGTATCAATACTGAAATGTAGAAATACTCGGGTAGAAGTAAAAGTTCAAGAAAGAAGTTTTCACATAATTGCAGTGGAGTAACAGTACAATTTTCCTCTGAGATGTAGTGGAATAGAAGTAAAAGTATTGAAAATTGGAAGTACTCCCGTAAAGTAAAAAATACCTCAACATTTTACAGTACTTACAGTAAGTAAATGTACTTAGTTACTTTACACACTGTCTGGTACTAAGCACAGTTTACTATTTAGGTCAGGGGACCCCTAGGTGGGTCTTCAGAATTACTACATGTGTTTTTGTGATAGGAAAATGTTTTTCTTTTTAGTAGTAGTAGTAGTACCGTAGTAGTATCCCTATTCTAAGTGGAGCATTTGCCGAAAATAGTAGATCTAAACGGCTGCAAGGCGTTGTGAGCTTGTAGATCGGGAATTTTCGGCAAAGCGTTTGGTGTAGAGGGTCTAAGAAGTGGTTAAATGTCTGAAAATGCACTTCTATAAATACTAGAAAATAATAATGTGTTAACAAACAAACACACACACACACACACACAAACAAACACTGAAAACAGTGCTGCCAAACAAGTCTAATCTGCAACACAATTTGGTACAATATTAACTGGGAGTCCCTGCTTCAACTGCCAGGGGGCCCTTGGCCTGAAAAACACTTTGTTTGTAGCTAATCCAGCAATCGAAACATGTTTTTTTGTCAGATGCAAGAAGTCCAAGGAAAAAGGCATGTAGGACCAGACCGACTTCAGAATAAAGCAGAGTAACCATGACCTCTAGTTAATAAACAACAAGGTAAATACGGTAGTCACATAAGTAGAGTGCAGAGAGAACAATGTAGTGCCTCAAAGAAACTAGAAACTTAGTTCATTGTTTACCTACCAGGTCAACAATGAATGTAGCAGCTTGTCTATGCAACAAGCTATCAAAATGACATTCTGTACTTTTGAAACTAAATACTAGGAGACCAGGTAAACAATGACATAGCATCCATCTAAACATCAACCTACGGTATCTAAATACAATTCTAAATTGTGGCCAAGAAAAAGTAAAATAATCACGCCCGTGTGAAGTGCAGAGCGTCTTATCATCATCGTAAAATAAACACCATGTCTATTTGCCCAGACACTATGACGTAAAATTCTGGAATTTAATGTTTGTGTAAGACAACGTTTGTGGACAGACACTAAAAGCAGGATATAGAAGGGGCTAGTGCCCCTCAATAACTCAACACGTGACCAAATGCCATACCTGGTCCCGCCCGATGACCTTGACGTTCTTGCAGTGGATCAGGCCGGTCCTGCCCCGCAGGAATCCGATGTACCACTCTTTGACCTTGGAGTTGCCCACCGAGCGCACCGTCTCCCTGGACAGGAGGGCCACCGTGTCTCCTTTGAAGTACTCCAGCAGGTACTCCACCCGCGGCTGCCGCAGCACCGACTTCAGCGCCACGCCGTACCACTTCAGGTGCACCGAGTGCTCCTGGAACTGCGGGAACTGCGGGAGGGCGGCGGTGGGGGGCTCCTCCGGGATGGGCAGCGACCGCGCCATCTGCTTCCGCCTGTCTAACCCCCGCCTGGGGGCCGCGGCGCGCTTCTCCGAGCGGCTGGGCGCCGCGGCAGGCGACGGCACCAGGAACTGCGTGATGGCGCCCGTGTGAGACTCCTTCACCTGCGGGGTTAGGCCTGTCTCAATTATTTACATAGTTGCCGAATTGCAATTATATGAGATAATCACATTGTCATTTCCATATTTTCAAAAACAGTGGACATAGCAAATCTATTTGACAGATTATCTTCCCGTGCATATTTTGTTTACAAAGCCTAAAATAAAAATAGATTTTGTATTCATAATGTTTCAATAATAATGTTCAATTACAGAAACACAATTAAATCGTTAATGGTAATGATATGAGCGAAAGTTAATCATCAAGTGAAATGTCATTAATGGTGACAGCCCTACTATACCTGCAGGTCCAGTTTGAAGCCGGTCATCTCCACTCCCCCGGTGTGGGTCAGCGCCAGCGGGAGCCGCAGCACTTTGCCCATCCTGAGCTGACTCTCCCTCACCTCCTTGCTTCGGTCCTCGGGCGCGATTTCAAACGCGGAGTCCTTCACGCCGGCGGTTATCCGCAGGTCGTCGAGGCTGTCCGGTTTGAACTGACGTTTGCCCCACAGCTGCAGCACCAGCGGGGGCAGGTTCTTGCCGTTGCCTCGGTTGTGGACGTCGGAGAACGGGAGCCGGGGCGGGAGGTCGTTGTGGCAGGAGACGACCATGATCACCCGGAATGACGGGTGGATGTAGCGGGGGCCGTACACGGCCACGGTGACGTGGCGGTCCAGGTAGTCCCAGACCGACGTGGCGGGCGGCTGGATGACGGAGGCCTCGGCCGCCGCGATCACGTAAAAGTGTCTCTTGAGTTCCTGCAGCTTGATCTGCATGACGTTCTTGTAGATGTAGCAGTCCTTCACCTTGTGGTAGGGACCCTCTCTCCTGTCAGACACCAGACCCACCAGGGTGGTCATCACCTGGCTGAGGGGGTCGCTCTTCACCTGTCCAGCCAGCTTCATCTCCAGAGAGACGCACTCATTGGTGTTCAGGTTGCTGAGGCTGACCTACAATTTACAATTTTACAACTTTAGACAGTCAAATTACAAATGTCAGATTGTTGGAATAAACAGACAGGGATTGACACTAAGGGTTGCCCACCTTCCTCTGGTAGGTAAATACAACTTTAGGGCAGGTTTGCTTTCAGGTTGCCCGACAGGGCAAGTCCTCATTTGAATGGGGGACGCAACCGTCTATAAACACAACACGAGATATCTGTCTAAACTTTGCCAGTCTTCTGGTCTGTGGAATGTAAAATATAAGAGCACTTTCACATATAATGTGACGTTTTCACTGTTGCTACACTTATATAATATAAAATAACAATTGTGAAGCCATAGTCATATTCATAGCTACAGTATGTATTTGCCATAATAATTGAGGTACGACATTTTTTGCACAGCAAAAAGAAGTGCAAACAACAAGGTAAATGGCCACATACTATAAGTAGAGTGCAGAGAGAAAGAATACCAGGTTCACAAAGCATTTGTGCCAATATTTGAAAGTTGAAACTATAGGATACCAAACAATGAACCCATTTCACAGGTTCTGGATGTATTTCCATAGGAATTCTGGACACCCATGGAAATGTTTACACTTATACTTTCAAAACCTTTCTAATATAGCGAGAATTTCTGATCTACAAGCTCACAGTGTGCCACGTTGCGACGAGTTGTGTCCTTGCAGATCGGCAATTTAGGCTTTTCCTTTTTTTCCCCAAATACCTCCCCCATCAATGGGTGGTTAATGGAAACGTAAAACCATCACAGAACTTCAGGGTTTTTGAATGTGTATAGCAGACGTCAAGTCCACATACCAGCTCTGACAGTGTGATAAAAAACGGTTCCAATGCAGAAACGGTACCAAATACGATGGAACCGATTCAGGTTCTTCAATCTTCTTTAATCATTGCGATTTGGAATTGGATTAGAGTAGGATTAGGGTTTACCCAGCTCTTTTTCAGGCCCAGTTATACATTTTATAAAAGGCCATAAAAGGAATTCCATACCTCCAGCAGTGGACTCATGGTGGTGGTGTAGTCGTTGTTGAGTCCCTGAGGAGGGTCCAGGATGGCTTTGAGCGCCACCTCCTGGACCTCGCCGGGAGGAACGTGGCCCTCAGGGATGTGCACGGTGATGTCAGAGTCGGGCAGCTGCAAAGAGCCGCCAGCGTGGCCCACCTTACACACCATCTGAGAGCCTGTGGCCTGGGTCTGTGCCCAACCCGGGTTCTGGCTTATCAACGCCAGGTCCAAACAAGACCTGGTTACAACCAATGGAAAAATCACAATTTACAATTTGGCAGACGCTCTTAACCCATTAAGAAGACCTGAGGCTGATTCTACAAATGCCTTCTAAATCCTAATAGTTTTCTGAAAAACGTATGTTGTCAGTGGTGCTCAAACTTTTTCATATCAAGGACCCCTTTGCTGTCGACCGCCATCTGAAAATATTTTAGTCCACGGACCCCCAGAAGCAAAGATTTGTGTTAAAAATGTTTGCTTTAACAAAACCTGTATACTGTACATTCAAGGATTTGCACAAATGTTCACATTTTTTAATAGCCAAAGTATAAAACAAAACTTTGAGAACCAATGTGCTATATTTTTTATATACTGTAGCTAAAATGACACAGATGCTTTCCCGGTTTTAATGGGTTAATCCAGAGTGATTTACAGTAAGCAGGGTCAACACAAGGTAATACATGAATGCATAGAAATATCATCTAAGATCATAGTTAAACCAAGAGCCTGTCAGCCACGTCTAAATGGGATAAAGTACCACATTTACCTGGTCAGCTGCCGGTGGCTCAGCCAGGCCATCTTGTAGGCCTCCCTGTCGTTCTTCAGCCAGTCAAAATCCGGGTTCAGAACCGACCCCCCAGACGTCTTTCTGAGGCCTGCCGTGTCCCTTTTAGAATCCTTTCTCTCCAGGTCGTCGAGGATGTCCGACGCGCTCCGCCATCGTCCCGATCGATAGGCGCCGCCGGCCTTGCGCCCTCTAGAGACCAAAAAATGTCCCAGGTTGTTTTCGTCCGAAGACGTGCTGCTGGCGCCATCGTCGTTGGGCTCTAGTGCAGTTCGGTCGTGTACGATGTCATCTAGGAAGGGGTTGGATCCAGACAGCCGGTTCCAGAAAGGATTGCTAGTCTGGGTGGAGGAGTGCAGGGTCTGTGGCTGCAACACGGGCCACTCGGAATGCTTGGTCAAATGGGAGGCATAGTTACCTGTGGAGACATTGCCATTTTGTGTCAGATTAGCGGTGCAACAGTTAATCGAACCAAGAGATTTGAACTGATTATAATAAAGATCTACAAGCCTAGGCAGTGGTTAATCAGAATTAGTCGACTAATCAAATTACTTGATTATTAAAATAATGTTTTTTTCACGTTGATTCATTGATATATTTTTTTTTAAAGCACTTCTCCGTTATTTGATTAATCGAAAATGTAATGTAAAATGTATTGATATAATAATCTTTACGAAAATAATCGTGCAGCCCTATGTCTATATATAATTAACATTCATAGTTGAAAATATTATACAATATGTTTAATGTTTTAAAGATGTCACCGTTCAGATCGTTGGTGTTCAGAGTCACGGTGTCTTCAAGGTCGATCAAGGTCCCCTCAGATCTGCTTCTCATCAGACTCCCAACACGACGGAAAGACTTGGTTCTTCCAGCTGCCATGTTTACACCTGTAAAAACATTCAAACGCATCACTTTAATGCATCCACACATCAAGGCTGTTTTTTACGATGGGACTAGATATCACCAAGGACACAATATGATATGAAGTGTCGTCTTTTCCTGGTCTTAATAACGTAATAAATTAACGGTCTTAACCCATTAAAACCGTGTAATTTGGGGTGCATACATTTGTTACATACTAACAGTCCGACAGGCATTTGTTCGACAACACCGTCCCCGACATGAGCTGCCGGTTACAACTAACCCGTGCTGCGGGTAAAAACGTACCTGTGGCTCTCGATATGCGCAGCAGGTTAAAACTAACATGCGTGCATGGCAGGTTACAACTAACCCATGGCAGGTAAAAACTAACCCGTGGCTTCCTGATTTATCTCTCTGAATGAATTAATGAATGAATGAAAGAATACAAACAAGCAAACAAACAATAATACAAAACATTTTATTAAAATCTTGGGAATATTGTGTGGCTTGACTCGGTACAATAGGCTATATATAGTTCAGTGACCAATGGAGCTAAAAAGATGTTCAGAAGCTGTGCTTACGTTCACTCTTTCATTGGAATGAAAGACTCCAACCTGCTTCTGGTCTCCTAAAAAGGTGGCCACCGATTACTTCATGCAGATACGGGAAGTAAACCAGAGATGGCAGGACTTTCTATTCTTTTTTTATGAGGGGCTAGGGTGTGTGTAAACACAAACATTATATGCCATTGAAAATGAATGGCCAATTTTGTAGTGTTTGTGTAAACACAAACATTACGTAAACACAAACATTGACACAAAAGTGAGGACGCAAATTGTGATTGGCCGGAATGAGGGAATGTATGATGATAAGAGCGCCCCTCACTTCACACGGGTTTGATTTTTTGTTTTGTCACCGACTCAGTGACATGCAGCTCGAGGCTAACTGTACTGTCTGAGACTGGCACTATGACAGCTGCCTGAAAGGCTGTTGTTGTGAATGAACAAAGATTCTTCCTGCGTCCTCAGAGCCCCAGGCGCACCTGGAGACCCTTAGTGTTTCATCTAACTCTGAGAGTGTAAGCCTAAAAGAATTGTTCCATATACACTTGGAGTTACTGTTATAAATTGACATGAACATTATTTTACTGTGTGTGGCGTAGCAATAGTGGAAAGTAAAGTTAATTTGACTCAAGTACTGTACTCAAAGAGCACTTACGGGTGGCTGCAATTTGAAACTGGCCCCTGTAAAAAAAGAAAAAGTCAAAGTCCCCCCCCTCCCTTAATGTACATATTTTTTCTTTTGATTTCTAACTGTTTATATGAAATGTTTTTCTTTTGCATAGTACTGTATATTTGTATGTCATTATGTTCTGATTAATTGAAAATGGAGGACCTCAAATGTAAACA